>NC_143048.1:46297500-46357500 GCF_057628025.1 Oncorhynchus mykiss | reverse complement strand
ATCATCATCACCACCATCATCACCATCAGACTGCTGTTATCTGCAGTCATCTATTTCACTGCTCTACATACAGTACATCAGCCATTACATGATCTCCCTCCCAAGTGGCACCCTATCCCCTATGTATTGCACTACTTTAGACCAGACCACCATGGGACCCTATCCCCTATGTAGTGCACTACTTTAGACCAGAACCCTATGGGACCCTATTCCCTATGTAGTGCACTACTTTAGACCAGAACCCTATGAGACCCTATCCTCTATGTAGTGCACTACTTTAGACCAGAACCCTATGGGACCCTAACCCCTATGTAGTGCACTACTATAGACCAGAACACTATGGGACCCTATCCGCTATGTAGTGCACTACTTTAGACCAGAACCCTATGGGACCCTATCCCCTATGTAGTGCACTACTTTAGACCAGAACCCTATGGGACCCTATTCCCTATGTAGTGCACTACTTTAGACCAGAACCCTATGGGACCCTATTCCCTATGTAGTGCACTACTTTAGACCAGAACCCTATGGGACCCTATACCCTATGTAGTGCACTACTATAGACCAGAACACTATGGGACCCTATACCCTATGTAGTGCCATAGGGCCCTGGTCTACAGTAGTGCACTACATAGGGAATATGGTGCTATAGGGCCCTGGTCTACAGTAGTGCACTACATAGGGAATATGGTGCCATAGGGCCCTGGTCTACAGTAGTGCACTACATAGGGAATATGGTGCTATAGGGCCCTGGTCTATAGTAGTGCACTACATAGGGAATATGGTGCCATAGGGCCCTGGTCTACAGTAGTGCACTACATAGGGAATATGGTGCTATAGGGCCCTGGTCTAAAGTAGTGCACTACATAGGGAATATGGTGCCATAGGGCCCTGGTCTACAGTAGTGCACTACATAGATAATATGGTGCTATAGGGCCCTGGTCTACAGTAGTGCACTACATAGGGAATATGGTGCCATAGGGCCCTGGTCTACAGTAGTGCACTACATAGATAATATGGTGCTATAGGGCCCTGGTCTACAGTAGTGCACTACATAGGGAATATGGTGCCATAGGGCCCTGGTCTACAGTAGTGCACTACATAGGGAGTATGGTGCTATAGGGCCCTGGTCTATAGTAGTGCACTACATAGGGAATATGGTGCCATAGGGCCCTGGTCTACAGTAGTGCACTACATAGGGAATATGGTGCCATAGGGCCCTGGTCTACAGTAGTGCACTACATAGGGAATATGGTGCTATAGGGCCCTGGTCTATAGTAGTGCACTACATAGGGAATATGGTGCCATAGGGCCCTGGTCTACAGTAGTGCACTACATAGGGAATATGGTGCTATAGGGCCCTGGTCTATAGAAGTGCACTACATAGGGAATATGGTGCCATAGGGCCCTGGTCTACAGTAGTGCACTACATAGGGAATATGGTGCCATAGGGCCCTGGTCTAAAGTAGTGCACTACATAGGGAATATGGTGCTATAGGGCCCTGGTCTATAGTAGTGCACTACATAGGGAATATGGTGCCATAGGGCCCTGGTCTACAGTAGTGCACTATATAGGGAATAGGGTTCCATTTGGGAGGCAGATAGAGTTCCACAGTTTGTGGAGCAGGCACCAGATTAGGCAAGCAATAGCACGCAATGGCTAATAAGGATGGTAGTTAAAAGCTAATGAGATGAGGTTTGTCTCCAATGAACAAAGCTGTGGATGTATAGAGTCTAGAAACTGTCATTAGGGTGGTACTGAGGGGGTTGTGAGCGAGAGGGAGAGGATGGTATGGTATAGAAACAGCCTGGACAATCTACATGTGATGACACGCACACACACACACGCGCGCACACACGCACACACACGCGCGCACACACACACACACACACACACACACACACACACACACACACACAACCAGTATGATCTGGTTAACAATGGATATCTCTGCTGTAAAGGGTTAAGTTCTGTATTATCTGCTGAATCATTCCCCTCCATGCCTCTCGCATCACCAGCCCACTCATATCACGCACGCACACACACACACACACACACACACACACGCGCACACACGCACACACACGCACACATGTGCACACACGCGCGCACACACACACACGCACACACGCACACACACAACAGAGCCAGCCAAGTGGGAGGCAGTGCAGGAATGAGAGCGTTGTGAAAACAATGGAATAGAAACCGTGTCCAAGAACCTGAAATATCAAAATCTAAAGATCAGCACGTAATCAAATATCCAATAGTATTTAAATCAATGAAATAAACATTGTATCAAACATGTATATAGTCTGCATCCTACATGGTACCTTAGTCCTGCCCATAGGACTCTGGTCAAAAGCAGTGTACTAAACAAGGAATAGGGCGCCAGCTGGGACGATACCCATAAATACAGTAGTGTACTATATAGGGAATAGGGTCCCATTTGGAACACACCATTAGTCTAATACAGTTTAGCTGTCCCTGTGTAATGCCTAAACCTCTCAGAATGGTTCTACATTATGACAGGCAGGGAGAGGTGGTGAGAGGTACTGTTTAAGTGCTCTTGTAAAGTGGCCACTCCAGAACCACCAGAGAGAGAGAGAGAGAGCGAGAGAGGGAGAGAGAGACAGAGACAGAGAGAGGGAGAGAAAGAGAGAGGTTTAGAGAGAGCGAAAGAGCGAAAGAGGGATAACAAGAGAGAGAAAGAGCGAGAGAAAGAACGAGAGAGCGGGAGAGCGAGAGAGCGAGAAAGCGAGAGACAGAACGATAGAGCGAGAGAGAGAGAGAGAGAACACAACAGCAAGGTAACAGCTTTATAGAAGCCAGACTACATAATGTAACAAATTACTTACAAATAATTGAGTCTTTGAAAATAATCAAGATTCAAATTGACAATCGGAGAACGACAACACCTTAAATCCATCGCTGTGAGTTTTCAACAGTGAATGTTAATCTCAGAAGCCGTTCCAGATAAGAGGAGGGAGTGTTACTGGCAGAGAGAATGTAACGTCTAAACCTTCTCTCTATGACGAGGATCTCTCCTGTCCTGTGTGCTGTGACATCTTTAAGGATTCACAGCTTCTGTAAAGCCTGTGTCTGAAGCGCAGCTGGAAACAGAGAGGATTCTCGGGTATGTCCAGTCTACAGGAGAAAAAAATATCCTCCCTGCAAACCCCATTTTAAAGGAGCTGTGTGTAGACCTTCTTACTACAGGAGAGGAGTCAAAGGCCGTGTCTAGACTTGACAGTTCCAACAGCTGTAGCATTCTGAGCATACAGTGCTGATCACAGTATTCCAAATGCGTCCCGCATCTAAACCCGTCTACCGTGTCCACAGCGTGTCTGGATTCCCTTTTCCTGCACTATTTTCCTGTGCCGTTTACATTCTACACACAGTGGAATAGGCTAAATATGATAATAACACAACAGCTGATTGCCGTAGTTAGCTACTGTAGCTAACTAGTCAGCTAACCTCTGTAGCTAACTAGTCAGCTAACCTCTGTAGCTAACTACTGTAGCTGTCTAGTCAGCTAACCTCTGTAGCTAACCTCTGTAGCTAACTACTGTAGCTAACTAGTCAGCTAACCTCTGTAGCTAACTAGTCAGCTAACCTCTGTAGCTAGCTACTGTAGCTAACTAGTCAGCTAAACCTCTGTAGCTAACTACTGTAGCTAACTAGTCAGCTAAACCTCTGAGGCTAGCCAGCAAACTAGCAAGCAATGCTAAACGGATCGCAAACGGATTAGCAGAACTTTAGCCAATCAAAAAATAGTTGTTCTAAATATTAAAAGACAGCGAACACTTTCCTCAAATGTTATAATGAGAAGGCGCCTCTCGGTCCCAAAACACACTTTTTTTTTTGTGTGTGATGAGTGCTTATGACGTCGTATGCACTTTCGGTAGGCTTAATGCATGCAGACTGAAGATAAATCCACACATAATGCATCCCAGACCACCGTCTAAAGTGGTCAGCCAGTTCAATCTAGACCACAAAGCTACTTTTGTGCTTCTAGACCTGTCTTTTCAATGAGATCTTTGTGTTCTGATAGCAGAAGTTGCATGTAAGTTATCAAGTGTAGACATGGTCTGAGGTAACAGGAGAGGAGTCAGAGAGCTTCATCAGGGTCTGAGGTAACAGGAGAGGAGTCAGAGAGCTTCATCAGGGTCTAAAGTAACAGGAGAGGAGTCGGAGAGCTTCATCAGGGTCTGAGGTAACAGGAGAGGAGTCAGAGAGCTTCATCAGGGTCTGAGGTAACAGGAGAGGAGTCAGAGAGCTTCATCAGGGTCTGAGGTAACAGGAGAGGAGTCAGAGAGCTTCATCAGGGTCTGAGGTAACAGGAGAGGAGTCAGAGAGCTTCATCAGGGTCTGAGGTAACAGGAGAGGAGTCAGAGAGCTTAAATAATATTAAATTAAAGTTAAAAATAAAGTTAAATTAAATAACTTTAATCCTGGTAAATAAATAAACACAAATTGCTATTATAAACTGGTTACCAACGGAATTAGAGCAGTAAAAATACATGTTTTGTCATACCCGTGGTATACGGTCTAATATACCACAGCTTTCAGCCAATCAGCTTTCAGGACTCGAATCACCCAATTTATAATGGCCAATATTTAAGAACAAATTATTATTTTCAATGACGGTGTAGGAACAGTGGGGTTAACTGCCTTGTTCAGGGGCAGAACAACAGATTTTTACCATGTCAGCTCGGGGATTCGATCTTGCAACCTTTCGGTTACTAGTCCAACGCTCTAACCACGGCTAAAAGACTGTTCTTAGGCACGGTGCGAAACAAGAGTATACATCCCTTAGCCGTGGTATATTAGCCATTATAAACTGGGTGGTTCCAGCCCTGAATGCTGATTGGCTGACGGCCGTGGTATATTGGCTATATACCACAAACCCTGAGGTGCCTTATTGCTATTAATAACTGGTTAGCAACATATATAAAGAACAGTAGAAGTAGTTTTGCGTCATACCCGTGGTATATTGTCTGATATACACATGGCTGAAATTGATGGTTTCAGCCAATCAGCATCCAGGAAAGTTCCCTGGTTTATAAAGGTCAGTATATAACTCATTGCCCATTAGAGGAGCTGAACAGGGTCAGAGGAAAGCTGTTATTCTCTGACCCTGAAAACAACACACACACTTTCAGAGAGAAACTCTTTTCCTCACATCACCAATCTGCCCCAGACCGTGTTTACGAGGGAAGGCCTCTGTGTCAGTGGGTTCTGTCTCTGTCTGAAATCAAAGGGGGTTAACATGCTGGAAGTGTTATATAAATATTTATATTTTTCTGATCTTGATATGTACTCTTCTTGTCCTTTACTCTTAATGGAATCATGTTATTTCAAATCCGAATCAAAGTTTATTTGTCACGTGCGCTGAATACAACAGGTGTAGTAGACCTCACAGTGAAATGCTGAATACAACAGGTGTAGTAGACCTTACAGTGAAATGCTGAATACAACAGGTGTAGTAGACCTCACAGTGAAATGCTGAATACAACAGGTGTAGTAGACCTTACAGTGAAATGCTGAATACAACAGGTGTAGTAGACCTTACAGTGAAATGCTGAATACAACAGGTGTAGTAGACCTCACAGTGAAATGCTGAATACAACAGGTGTAGTAGACCTTACAGTGAAATGCTGAATACAACAGGTGTAGTAGACCTTACAGTGAAATGCTGAATACAACAGGTGTAGTAGACCTTACAGTGAAATGCTGAATACAACAGGTGTAGTAGACCTTACAGTGAAATGCTGAATACAACAGGTGTAGTAGACCTTCCAGTGAAATGCTGAATACAACAGGTGTAGTAGACCTTCCAGTGAAATGCTGAATACAACAGGTGTAGTAGACCTTACAGTGAAATGCTGAATACAACAGGTGTAGTAGACCTTACAGTGAAATGCTGAATACAACAGGTGTAGTAGACCTTACAGTGAAATGCTGAATACAACAGGTGTAGTAGACCTCACAGTGAAATGCTGAATACAACAGGTGTAGTAGACCTTACAGTGAAATGCTGAATACAACAGGTGTAGTAGACCTTACAGTGAAATGCTGAATACAACAGGTGTAGTAGATCCTACAGTGAAATGCTGAATAAGACAGGTGTAGTAGACCTTACAGTGAAATGCTGAATACAACAGGTGTAGTAGACCTTACAGTGAAATGCTGAATACAACAGGTGTAGTAGACCTTACAGTGAAATGCTGAATACAACAGGTGTAGTAGACCTTACAGTGAAATTCTGAATACAACAGGTGTAGTAGACCTTACAGTGAAATGCTGAATACAACAGGTGTAGTAGACCTTACAGTGAAATGCTGAATACAACAGGTGTAGTAGACCTTCCAGTGAAATGCTGAATACAACAGGTGTAGTAGACCTTCCAGTGAAATGCTGAATACAACAGGTGTAGTAGACCTTACAGTGAAATGCTGAATACAACAGGTGTAGTAGAGCTTACAGTGAAATGCTGAATACAACAGGTGTAGTAGACCTTACAGTGAAATGCTGAATACAACAGGTGTAGTAGACCTTACAGTGAAATGCTGAATACAACAGGTGTAGTAGACCTTACAGTGAAATGCTGAATACAACAGGTGTAGTAGACCTTACAGTGAAATTCTGAATACAACAGGTGTAGTAGACCTCACAGTGAAATGCTGAATACAACAGGTGTAGTAGACCTTACAGTGAAATGCTGAATACAACAGGTGTAGTAGACCTTACAGTGAAATGCTGAATACAACAGGTGTAGTAGACCTCACAGTGAAATGCTGAATACAACAGGTGTAGTAGACCTCACAGTGAAATGCTGAATACAACAGGTGTAGTAGACCTCACAGTGAAATGCTGAATACAACAGGTGTAGTAGACCTCACAGTGAAATGCTGAATACAACAGGTGTAGTAGACCTTACAGTGAAATGCTGAATACAACAGGTGTAGTAGACCTTACAGTGAAATGCTGAATACAACAGGTGTAGTAGACCTTACAGTGAAATGCTGAATACAACAGGTGTAGTAGACCTTACAGTGAAATGCTGAATACAACAGGTGTAGTAGACCTTACAGTGAAATGCTTACTTACAGGCTCTAACCAATGGTGCGGGGGAAAAAAAGTCTGTGTGTGTGTGTGTGTGCGTGTGTGTGTTTTTTCCAAAATACTTTTTTTTACATTTAATTCAGTTTGTGTCATGCTAATAATAAAATGTGCGACCCCCCCGCAGAAACAACTCTGGAAAATGACAACCACAAAATGTAAAATCCTCAAAAGTTGTTGTAAGCAACCTGTGTCAACAGAGCTCGGTGCTTATTATTGGATGTGCTAGATTACGAAATCCAACTGTTCTGCATATAATGTTGTTGATATGTCAGAGAAGATACACCATGTACAAGATAACGTACTTCTCTTCGATTCATTTCACTAAACCAGAACATTTGGGGAGCAACGTTGCATCAATATACTCTCAGTATACCAAACATTAGGAACACCTTCCCTCAGAATAGCCTTCATTAGTTGGGGCGAGGTGTGGAAAGCGTTCCACAGGGATGCTGGCCCATGTTGACTCTACAAGGTGTTGAAAGCGTTCCACAGGGATGCTGGCCCATGTTGACTCTACAAGGTGTTGAAAGCGTTCCACAGGGATGCTGGCCCATGTTGACTCCACAAGGTGTTGAAAGCGTTCCACAGGGATGCTGGTCCATGTTGACTCTACAAGGTGTTGAAAGCGTTCCACAGGGATGCTGGTCCCATGTTGACTCTACAAGGTGTTGAAAGCGTTCCACAGCGATGCTGGCCCATGTTGACTCTACAAGGTGTTGAAAGCGTTCCACAGGGATGCTGGCCCATGTTGACTCTACAAGGTGTTGAAAGCGTTCCACAGGGATGCTGGCCCATGTTGACTCTACAAGGTGTGGAAAGCGTTCCACAGGGATGCTGGTCCCATGTTGACTCCACAAGGTGTGGAAAGCGTTCCACAGGGATGCTGGTCCCATGTTGACTCCACAAGGTGTGGAAAGCGTTCCACAGGGATGCTGGCCCCATGTTGACTCTACAAGGTGTTGAAAGCGTTCCACAGGGATGCTGGTCCATGTTGACTCTACAAGGTGTGGAAAGCGTTCCACAGGGATGCTGGCCCATGTTGACTCTACAAGGTGTTGAAAGCGTTCCACAGGGATGCTGGTCCATGTTGACTCTACAAGGTGTGGAAAGCGTTCCACAGGGATGCTGGTCCATGTTGACTCTACAAGGTGTTGAATGCGTTCCACAGGGCTGCTGGCCCATGTGGACTCTAAGAAGGACTAATGAATATATTCCCTATTAATATCCACAGCCCCTGAACTGAACCAGAGTTTCAATTCCAGGTAGAAAACGATAGAAAATGTCTCTGTTGAAGGAAGAGAAGATGAACGTGGAATTAGTGGAGGAGGAATGAGCATCGCCTCCCCAAAAGCCTTTTTCATTTTCAGCTGACTGCACTACATAATGGAACTCCTTGTCTTGATGAATGGCTGGAACGCACTGAAGCACAGCCCCAGAGAATAAACTGTAAACTGCAACCCAGGCAGGAGGGAGAGGAAACCACAGCATGGGAAGAAATCAAATAAATACACTATATATATATATATATATATATATATATATATATATATATATATATATATACAAAAGTATGTGGACACCCCTTCAAAATGCAGTGGATTTGGCTATTTCAGCCACACAGGTGTATGAAATTGAAATCTCCATAGGTAAAAAAAAACATGGGCAGTAGAATGGCCTCACTGAAGAGCTCAGTGACTTTCAACGTGGCACCGTCATAGGATGTTCAGGACTGTTTTTTTCATGGTTCGGGCTAAACCCCTTAGTTCCAGTGAAGGGAAATCTTAACGCTACAGCATACAATGACATTCTAGACAATTCTGTGCTTCCAACTTTGTGACAACAGTTTGGGGAAGGCCCTTTCCTGTTTCAGCATGACAATGCCAAAGCACTGTCAATACAGAAATTGTTTGACGAGATCGGCGTGGAAGAACTTGACTGGCCATTACAGCATCCTCCCTCTGTGGTAGTCACACCATTACAGCATCCTCCCTCGGTGGTAGTCACACCATTACAGCATCCTCCCTCTGTGGTAGTCACACCATTACAGCATCCTCCCTCTGTGGTAGTCACACCATTACAGCATCCTCCCTCTGTGGTAGTCACACCATTACAGCATCCTCCCTCTGTGGTAGTCACACCATTACAGCATCTTCCCTCTGTGGTAGTCACACCATTACAGCATCCTCCCTCTGTGGTAGTCACACCATTACAGCATCCTCCCTCTGTGGTAGTCAAACCATTACAGCATCCTCCCTCTGTGGTAGTCACACCATTACAGCATCCTCCCTCTGTGGTAGTCACACCATTACAGCATCCTCCCTCTGTGATAGTCACACCATTACACCATCTCCCCTGTGGGGGTTTCTACTGCTGCACTGACCCTAACCCATCACAGCATCTCTCCTGTGGGGGTTTCTACTGCTGCACTGACCCTAACCCATCACAGCATCTCTCCGGTGGGGGTTTCTACTGCTGCACTGACCCTAACCCATCACAGCATCTCTCCTGTGGGGGTTTCTACTGCTGCACTGACCCTAACCCATCACAGCATCTCTCCGGTGGGGGTTTCTACTGCTGCACTAACCCTAACCCATCACAGCATCTCTCCGGTGGGGGTTTCTACTGCTGCACTGACCCTAACCCATCACAGCATCTCTCCTGTGGGGGTTTCTACTGCTGCACTGACCCTAACCCATCACAGCATCTCTCCTGTGGGGGTTTCTACTGCTGCCCTAACCCTAACTCATCACAGCATCTCTCCTGGGGGGTTTATACTGCTGCACTGACCCTAACCCATCACAGCATCTCCCCTCTGGGGGTTTCTACTGCTGCCCTAACCCTAACTCATCACAGCATCTCTCCTGGGGGGTTTATACTGCTGCACTGACCCTAACCCATCACAGCATCTCCCCTGTGGGGGTTTCTACTGCTGCACTGACCCTAACCCATTACAGCATCCTCCCTCTGTGGTAGTCACACCATTACAGCATCCTCCCTCTGTGGTAGTCGCACCATTACAGCATTCTCCCTCTGTGGTAGTCACACCATTACAGCATCCTCCCTCTGTGGTAGTCACACATTACAGCATCCTCCCTCTGTTAGTAGTCACACCATTACAGCATCCTCCCTCTGTGGTAGTCACACCATTACAGCATCCTCCCTCTGTGGTAGTCTCACCATTACAGGATCCTCCCTCTGTGGTAGTCACACCATTACAGCATCCTCCCTCTGTGGTAGTCACACCATTACAGCATCCTCCCTCTGTGGTAGTCACACCATTACAGCATCCTCCCTCTGTGGTAGTTACAGCATCCTCCCCTATGGGGGTTTCTACTGCTGCACTAACCCTAACCCATCACAGCATCTCTCCGGTGGGGGTTTCTACCGCTGCACTGACCCTAACCCATCACAGCATCTCCCCTCTGGGGGTTTCTACTGCTGCCCTAACCCTAACTCATCACAGCATCTCTCCTGGGGGGTTTCTACTGCTGCCCTAACCCTAACTCATCACAGCATCTCTCCTGGGGGGTTTATACTGCTGCACTGACCCTAACCCATCACAGCATCTCCCCTGTGGGGGTTTCTACTGCTGCACTGACCCTAACCCATCACAGCATCTCTCCTGTGGGGTTTCTACTGCTACTGCACTAACCCTAACCCATCACAGCATCTCCCCTGTGGGGGTTTCTACTGCTGCACTGACCCTAACCCATCACAGCATCTCTCCTGTGGGGTTTCTACTGCTACTGCACTAACCCTAACCCATCACAGCATCTCCCCTGTGGGGGTTTCTACTGCTGCACTGACCCTAACCCATCACAGCATCTCTCCTGTGGGGTTTTCTACTGCTGCCCTAACCCTAACTCATCACAGCATCTCTCCTGGGGGGTTTATACTGCTGCACTGACCCTAACCCATCACAGCATCTCCCCTCTGGGGGTTTCTACTGCTGCCCTAACCCTAACTCATCACAGCATCTCTCCTGGGGGGTTTATACTGCTGCACTGACCCTAACCCATCACAGCATCTCCCCTGTGGGGGTTTCTACTGCTGCACTGACCCTAACCCATTACAGCATCCTCCCTCTGTGGTAGTCACACCATTACAGCATCCTCCCTCTGTGGTAGTCGCACCATTACAGCATCCTCCCTCTGTGGTAGTCACACCATTACAGCATCCTCCCTCTGTGGTAGTCACACATTACAGCATCCTCCCTCTGTTAGTAGTCACACCATTACAGCATCCTCCCTCTGTGGTAGTCACACCATTACAGCATCCTCCCTCTGTGGTAGTCACACCATTACAGCATCCTCCCTCTGTGGTAGTCTCACCATTACAGGATCCTCCCTCTGTGGTAGTCACACCATTACAGCATCCTCCCTCTGTGGTAGTCACACCATTACAGCATCCTCCCTCTGTGGTAGTCACACCATTACAGCATCCTCCCTCTGTGGTAGTTACAGCATCCTCCCCTATGGGGGTTTCTACTGCTGCACTAACCCTAACCCATCACAGCATCTCTCCGGTGGGGGTTTCTACCGCTGCACTGACCCTAACCCATCACAGCATCTCCCCTCTGGGGGTTTCTACTGCTGCCCTAACCCTAACTCATCACAGCATCTCTCCTGGGGGGTTTCTACTGCTGCCCTAACCCTAACTCATCACAGCATCTCTCCTGGGGGGTTTATACTGCTGCACTGACCCTAACCCATCACAGCATCTCCCCTCTGGGGGTTTCTACTGCTGCCCTAACCCTAACTCATCACAGCATCTCTCCTGGGGGGTTTATACTGCTGCACTGACCCTAACCCATCACAGCATCTCCCCTGTGGGGGTTTCTACTGCTGCACTGACCCTAACCCATCACAGCATCTCTCCTGTGGGGTTTCTACTGCTACTGCACTAACCCTAACCCATCACAGCATCTCCCCTGTGGGGGTTTCTACTGCTGCACTGACCCTAACCCATCACAGCATCTCTCCTGTGGGGTTTCTACTGCTACTGCACTAACCCTAACCCATCACAGCATCTCCCCTGTGGGGGTTTCTACTGCTGCACTAACCCTAACCCATCACAGCATCTCCCCTGTGGGGGTTTCTACTACTGCACTAACCCTAACCCATCACAGCATCTCCCCTGTGGGGGTTTCTACTGCTACTGCACTAACCCTAACCCATCACAGCATCTCCCCTGTGGGGGTTTCTACTACTGCACTAACCCTAACCCATCACAGCATCTCCCCTGTGCGGGTTTCTACTGATACACTAACCCTAACCCATCACAGCATCTCCCCTGTGGGGGTTTCTACTGATACACTAACCCTAACCCATCACAGCATCTCTCCTGGGGGGTTTCTACTACTGCACTAACCCTAACCCATCACAGCATCTCCCCTGTGGGGGTTTCTACTGATACACTAACCCTAACCCATCACAGCATCTCTCCTGGGGGGTTTCTACTACTGCACTAACCCTAACCCATCACAGCATCTCTCCTGTGGGGGTTTCTACTGATACACTAACCCTAACCCATCACAGCATCTCTCCTGGGGGGTTTCTACTGCTACTGCACTAACCCTAACCCATCACAGCATCTCCCCTGTGGTGGTTTCTACTGCTGCACTGACCCTAACCCATCACAGCATCTCCCCTGTGGGGGTTTCTACTGCTACTCTGACCCTAACCCATCACAGCATCTCTCCTGGGGGGTTTCTACTGCTACTGCACTAACCCTAACCCATCACAGCATCTCCCCTGTGGGGGTTTCTACTGATACACTAACCCTAACCCATCACAGCATCTCTCCTGGGGGGGTTTCTACTGCTACTGCACTAACCCTAACCCATCACAGCATCTCCCCTGTGGGGGTTTCTACTGATACACTAACCCTAACCCATCACAGCATCTCTCCTGTGGGGGTTTCTACTACTGCACTAACCCTAATACATCACAGCATCTCCCCTGTGGGGGTTTCTACTGCTACTGCACTAACCCTAACCCATCACAGCATCTCCCCTGTGGGGGTTTCTTCTGCTACTGCACTAACCCTAACCCATCACAGCATCTCCCCTGTGGGGGTTTCTACTACTGCACTAACCCTAACCCATCACAGCATCTCCCCTGTGGGGGTTTCTACTGCTGTACTAACCCTAACCCATCACAGCATCTCCCCTGTGGGGGTTTCTACTGCTGCACTGACCCTAACCCATCACAGCATCTCCCCTGTGGGGGTTTCTACTGCTGTACTAACCCTAACCCATCACAGCATCTCCCCTGTGGGGGTTTCTACTGCTGTACTAACCCTAACCCATCACAGCATCTCCCCTGTGGGGGTTTCTACTGCTGCACTGACCCTAACCCATCACAGCATCTCCCCTGTGGGGGTTTCTACTGCTGTACTAACCCTAACCCATCACAGCATTTCCCCTGTGGGGGTTTCTACTGCTGTACTAACCCTAACCCATCACAACATCTCCCCTGTGGGGGTTTCTACTGCTGCCCTAACCCTAACCCATCACAGCATCTCTACGGGGGGGGTTTCTACTGCTGCCCTAACCCATCACAGCATCTCTCCTGGGGGGTTTCTACTGCTGCCCTAACCCATCACAGCATCTCTCCTGGGGGGTTTCTACTGCTGCCCTAACCCATCACAGCATCTCTCCTGGGGGGGGTTCTACTGATACACTGACCCTAACCCATCACAGCATCTCCCCTGGGGGGGTTTCTACTGATACACTGACCCTAACCCATCACAGCATCTCCCCTGGGGGGGGTTTCTACTGCTACTGCACTAACCCTAACCCATCACAGCATCTCCCCTGGGGGGGTTTCTACTGATACACTGACCCTAACCCATCACAGCATCTCCCCTGGGGGGGTTTCTACTGATACACTGACCCTAACCCATCACAGCATCTCCCCTGGGGGGGTTTCTACTGATACACTGACCCTAACCCATCACAGCATCTCTCCTGGGGGGGTTTCTACTGCTGCACTGACCCTAACCCATTACAGCATCTCTCCTGTGGGGGTTTCTACTGCTGCACTAACCCTAACCCATCACAGCATCTCTCCTGTGGGGGTTTCTACTGCTGCACTAACCCTAACCCATCACAGCATCTCTCCTGTGGGGGTTTCTACTGCTGCACTGACCCTAACCCATCACAGCATCTCTCCTGTGGGGGTTTCTACTGCTGCACTAACCCTAACCCATCACAGCATCTCCCCTCTGGGGGTTTCTACTGCTACTGCACTAACCCTAACCCATCACAGCATCTCCCCTGGGGGGGTTTCTACTGCTACTGCACTAACCCTAACCCATCACAGCATCTCCCCTGGGGGGGTTTCTACTGCTACTGCACTAACCCTAACCCATCACAGCATCTCCCCTGTGGGGGTTTCTACTGATACACTGACCCTAACCCATCACAGCATCTCCCCTGGGGGGTTTATACTGCTACTGCACTAACCCTAACCCATCACAGCATCTCCCCTGTGGGGGTTTCTACTGATACACTGACCCTAACCCATCACAGCATCTCCCCTCTGGGGGTTTCTACTGCTACTGCACTAACCCTAACCCATCACAGCATCTCCCCTGGGGGGGTTTCTACTGCTACTGCACTAACCCTAACCCATTACAGCATCTCCCCTGTGGGGGTTTCTACTGCTGCACTAACCCTAACCCATCACAGCATCTCCCCTGTGGGGGTTTATACTGCTACTGCACTAACCCTAACCCATCACAGCATCTCCCCTGGGGGGGTTTCTACTGATACACTGACCCTAACCCATCACAGCATCTCTCCTGTGGGGGTTTCTACTGCTGCACTAACCCATCACAGCATCTCCCCTGTGGGGGTTTCTACTGCTACTGCACTAACCCTAACCCATCACAGCATCTCCCCTGTGGGGGTTTCTACTGCTGCACTAACCCTAACCCATCACAGCATCTCTCCTCTGGGGGTTTCTACTGCTACTGCACTAACCCTAACCCATCACAGCATCTCCCCTGTGGGGGTTTCTACTGCTACTGCACTAACCCTAACCCATCACAGCATCTCCCCTGGGGGGGTTTCTACTGCTACTGCACTAACCCTAACCCATCACAGCATCTCCCCTGGGGGGGTTTCTACTGCTACTGCACTAACCCTAACCCATCACAGCATCTCCCCTGGGGGGGTTTCTACTGCTGCACTAACCCTAACCCATCACAGCATCTCCCCTGTGGGGGTTTCTACTGCTGCACTAACCCTAACCCATCACAGCATCTCCCCTGGGGGGGTTTCTACTGATACACTAACCCTAACCCATCACAGCATCTCCCCTGTGGGGGTTTCTACTGCTACTGCACTAACCCTAACCCATCACAGCATCTCCCCTGGGGGGGTTTCTACTGCTACTGCACTAACCCTAACCCATCACAGCATCTCCCCTGGGGGGGTTTCTACTGCTGCACTAACCCTAACCCATCACAGCATCTCCCCTGTGGGGGTTTCTACTGCTGCACTAACCCTAACCCATCACAGCATCTCCCCTGGGGGGGTTTCTACTGATACACTAACCCTAACCCATCACAGCATCTCCCCTGTGGGGGTTTCTACTGCTACTGCACTAACCCTAACCCATCACAGCATCTCCCCTGTGGGGGTTTCTTCTGCTACTGCACTAACCCTAACCCATCACAGCATCTCCCCTGTGGGGGTTTCTACTACTGCACTAACCCTAACCCATCACAGCATCTCCCCTGTGGGGGTTTCTACTGCTGTACTAACCCTAAACCATCACAGCATCTCCCCTGTGGGGGTTTCTACTGCTGCACTGACCCTAACCCATCACAGCATCTCCCCTGTGGGGGTTTCTACTGCTGTACTAACCCTAACCCATCACAGCATCTCCCCTGTGGGGGTTTCTACTGCTGTACTAACCCTAACCCATCACAGCATCTCCCCTGTGGGGGTTTCTACTGCTGCACTGACCCTAACCCATCACAGCATCTCCCCTGTGGGGGTTTCTACTGCTGTACTAACCCTAACCCATCACAGCATCTCCCCTGTGGGGGTTTCTACTGCTGTACTAACCCTAACCCATCACAACATCTCCCCTGTGGGGTTTCTACTGCTGCCCTAACCCTAACCCATCACAGCATCTCTACGGGGGGGGTTTCTACTGCTGCCCTAACCCATCACAGCATCTCTCCTGGGGGGTTTCTACTGCTGCCCTAACCCATCACAGCATCTCTCCTGGGGGGTTTCTACTGCTGCCCTAACCCATCACAGCATCTCTCCTGGGGGGGGTTCTACTGATACACTGACCCTAACCCATCACAGCATCTCCCCTGGGGGGGTTTCTACTGATACACTGACCCTAACCCATCACAGCATCTCCCCTGGGGGGGGTTTCTACTGCTACTGCACTAACCCTAACCCATCACAGCATCTCCCCTGGGGGGGTTTCTACTGATACACTGACCCTAACCCATCACAGCATCTCCCCTGGGGGGGTTTCTACTGATACACTGACCCTAACCCATCACAGCATCTCCCCTGGGGGGGTTTCTACTGATACACTGACCCTAACCCATCACAGCATCTCTCCTGGGGGGGTTTCTACTGCTGCACTGACCCTAACCCATTACAGCATCTCTCCTGTGGGGGTTTCTACTGCTGCACTAACCCTAACCCATCACAGCATCTCTCCTGTGGGGGTTTCTACTGCTGCACTAACCCTAACCCATCACAGCATCTCTCCTGTGGGGGTTTCTACTGCTGCACTGACCCTAACCCATCACAGCATCTCTCCTGTGGGGGTTTCTACTGCTGCACTAACCCTAACCCATCACAGCATCTCCCCTCTGGGGGTTTCTACTGCTACTGCACTAACCCTAACCCATCACAGCATCTCCCCTGGGGGGGTTTCTACTGCTACTGCACTAACCCTAACCCATCACAGCATCTCCCCTGGGGGGGTTTCTACTGCTACTGCACTAACCCTAACCCATCACAGCATCTCCCCTGTGGGGGTTTCTACTGATACACTGACCCTAACCCATCACAGCATCTCCCCTGGGGGGTTTATACTGCTACTGCACTAACCCTAACCCATCACAGCATCTCCCCTGTGGGGGTTTCTACTGATACACTGACCCTAACCCATCACAGCATCTCCCCTCTGGGGGTTTCTACTGCTACTGCACTAACCCTAACCCATCACAGCATCTCCCCTGGGGGGGTTTCTACTGCTACTGCACTAACCCTAACCCATTACAGCATCTCCCCTGTGGGGGTTTCTACTGCTGCACTAACCCTAACCCATCACAGCATCTCCCCTGTGGGGGTTTATACTGCTACTGCACTAACCCTAACCCATCACAGCATCTCCCCTGTGGGGGTTTCTACTGATACACTGACCCTAACCCATCACAGCATCTCTCCTGTGGGGGTTTCTACTGCTGCACTAACCCATCACAGCATCTCCCCTGTGGGGGTTTCTACTGCTACTGCACTAACCCTAACCCATCACAGCATCTCCCCTGTGGGGGTTTCTACTGCTGCCCTAACCCATCACAGCATCTCTCCTGGGGGGGGTTCTACTGATACACTGACCCTAACCCATCACAGCATCTCCCCTGGGGGGGTTTCTACTGATACACTGACCCTAACCCATCACAGCATCTCCCCTGGGGGGGGTTTCTACTGCTACTGCACTAACCCTAACCCATCACAGCATCTCCCCTGGGGGGGTTTCTACTGATACACTGACCCTAACCCATCACAGCATCTCCCCTGGGGGGGTTTCTACTGATACACTGACCCTAACCCATCACAGCATCTCCCCTGGGGGGGTTTCTACTGATACACTGACCCTAACCCATCACAGCATCTCTCCTGGGGGGGTTTCTACTGCTGCACTGACCCTAACCCATTACAGCATCTCTCCTGTGGGGGTTTCTACTGCTGCACTAACCCTAACCCATCACAGCATCTCTCCTGTGGGGGTTTCTACTGCTGCACTAACCCTAACCCATCACAGCATCTCTCCTGTGGGGGTTTCTACTGCTGCACTGACCCTAACCCATCACAGCATCTCTCCTGTGGGGGTTTCTACTGCTGCACTAACCCTAACCCATCACAGCATCTCCCCTCTGGGGGTTTCTACTGCTACTGCACTAACCCTAACCCATCACAGCATCTCCCCTGGGGGGGTTTCTACTGCTACTGCACTAACCCTAACCCATCACAGCATCTCCCCTGGGGGGGTTTCTACTGCTACTGCACTAACCCTAACCCATCACAGCATCTCCCCTGTGGGGGTTTCTACTGATACACTGACCCTAACCCATCACAGCATCTCCCCTGGGGGGTTTATACTGCTACTGCACTAACCCTAACCCATCACAGCATCTCCCCTGTGGGGGTTTCTACTGATACACTGACCCTAACCCATCACAGCATCTCCCCTCTGGGGGTTTCTACTGCTACTGCACTAACCCTAACCCATCACAGCATCTCCCCTGGGGGGGTTTCTACTGCTACTGCACTAACCCTAACCCATTACAGCATCTCCCCTGTGGGGGTTTCTACTGCTGCACTAACCCTAACCCATCACAGCATCTCCCCTGTGGGGGTTTATACTGCTACTGCACTAACCCTAACCCATCACAGCATCTCCCCTGTGGGGGTTTCTACTGATACACTGACCCTAACCCATCACAGCATCTCTCCTGTGGGGGTTTCTACTGCTGCACTAACCCATCACAGCATCTCCCCTGTGGGGGTTTCTACTGCTACTGCACTAACCCTAACCCATCACAGCATCTCCCCTGTGGGGGTTTCTACTGCTGCACTAACCCTAACCCATCACAGCATCTCTCCTCTGGGGGTTTCTACTGCTACTGCACTAACCCTAACCCATCACAGCATCTCCCCTGTGGGGGTTTCTACTGCTACTGCACTAACCCTAACCCATCACAGCATCTCCCCTGGGGGGGTTTCTACTGCTACTGCACTAACCCTAACCCATCACAGCATCTCCCCTGGGGGGGTTTCTACTGCTACTGCACTAACCCTAACCCATCACAGCATCTCCCCTGGGGGGGTTTCTACTGCTGCACTAACCCTAACCCATCACAGCATCTCCCCTGTGGGGGTTTCTACTGCTGCACTAACCCTAACCCATCACAGCATCTCCCCTGGGGGGGTTTCTACTGATACACTAACCCTAACCCATCACAGCATCTCCCCTGTGGGGGTTTCTACTGCTACTGCACTAACCCTAACCCATCACAGCATCTCCCCTGGGGGGGTTTCTACTGCTACTGCACTAACCCTAACCCATCACAGCATCTCCCCTGGGGGGGTTTCTACTGCTACTGCACTAACCCTAACCCATCACAGCATCTCCCCTGTGGGGGTTTCTACTGCTACTGCACTAACCCTAACCCATCACAGCATCTCCCCTGGGGGGGTTTCTACTGCTACTGCACTTGTAGCCTCTTGAAAGCTTTGCTACCAATGCTTTCAAGAGTTGTTAAAAACCTCACTGTGCCTCTTTCCTTTCCCTTTCCTTCTCTTCATTTCCTATTTCCTTTTTTATTTCCTATTCCTTATTCCCTTTTCCCTTTTCCCTTTTCCCTGTTCCCATTCACTTCCATTTCCCTTTCCTTTTCCCTCTCCTCTCCTCTCCTCTCCTCTCCTCTCCTCTCCTCTCCTCTCCTCTCCTCTCCTCTCCTCTCCTCTCCATTTAATCAAACCCCCCAATTACAGTATTTACACAGTAAATATGTTTTTAATGTCTAGGTTCATTGTCAGAAAAGGGCTGAGGTGAGAACGTATTAATTGCCACCGAAACAAATATGTTGTAATTTTTTTTTTTTAAATAGACTTATTTCTCCGTCACAAATAGTCCTTAGTGTTCTAATCCTTAGTGTTCTAATTCTTAGTGTTCTAATTCTTAGTGTTCTAATCCTTAGTGTTCTAATCCTTAGTGTTCTAATTCTTAGTGTTCTAATTCTTAGTGTTCTAATCCTTAGTGTTCTAATCCTTAGTGTTCTATTTTTTGACCACAGGTAAAAAAAAATGTTTTTAAAAAATCAGTGCAATGATATACTCAATAGGGTTCCACTTGAAACGTAGAGGCTTTCAGCTAACGAGTCTCTTCCTTCACACGGTGACTCAGGTTAATATGGCCTGGCGGGAAACAACAATGTTATTACTGTATTACATTCTGTAATGAGGTAATAAGGGTCGTCAGCTCATCTACCCATGTCTCTATATTTACTGGGTGAAATTACAGCAGTGGAAACGTGGCTATTCTACTCTAGCACGTTGAAATATGCCAATCTGCTTAAAAAAGAACAACAAAGAGACCACCTCCCCCCAAAACACTGTTTTGATAAACAGCCAAGGCCTGGGGGCTGGAAAAAAAAGCTGTGGGTGTAAGGACTGGCCATCCATGGTTTCAGGATTATAGATTTGAGGCTATACAGTATTTGTTTACGATATATTTGTTATTTGGCGTATAACACAAAACCTATATTTTGAACTAAGCTCATGAGTCATGTCTAAGCTATATTCTTTAAGAATCCATGGGGTTTTATACCGGGCCCTTCGTAGTTATTGGGTCAGTGAAGTATTCTTGGTTTTTCTTTTGGCTCTTAATAAAATCAACACTTTGGATTTGGAATCAAACAATGACTGTAAAGGTTGAAGTGCAGACTGTCCGTTTTAATTTGGGTGTGTTTCCATGCATATCGGTTGAACTGTTTAGCAATTACAGCACTTCTTCTTTGTACATCGTCCCTCCATTTTAGGTGAGGAAAAAGTGTTGGGACAAATGAACAAAATAATCTGAAACACAACCGAAAACAAACAAACAAACGCATCCAACTAAATTGTGGAGTCACAGTTTTGATGTCATTGCGCGATATGAATACGGGACCAAATTACTTAACTTTTTACTACTTTAATAAACATATAAATTAATTCGTCCCAATATTTTTGCTCCCTTAGAATGAGGGGACGATGTAGAAAAAGGGCTGTAATTTCTAAACAGTTCAACCGATATGGATATATCGAATATACACTCAAATCCAAAGTTTATAAAGACAAAAGAAGAAATAATGCTTCGCTGTCCCAGTAATTACAGAGGGCACGTTTAAAAGTAAAAAAAAAAAAATGAATGACTGAATCGCAGATTGCCCCTTTACGCTCTATATCGGCACTACTGTAATAAGTGACCACTCATCGTCAGCAGACTCTTGCTGTTGACGTGTATAAACCTCAGACCAATCACATGTGTTTTTTGACAAGTCATTAAGAGCCCATTGATCTACATTCCTACAGTAATCACCTCCAAGCTCTCACCCCTAATTACCTATGGATTTTCCCTGCGTCTCGGCAAATTCAATTTTAAAGTCAAATCATAGAGAATATATGAAACAGACGGAGAGGGTGAGTGTGTTACGACATTCTTCAGATAAGACCGTGCCGTACTCTTCAGCAGGAATAAAGAAAGGCTATTATGTCATCACTAGGAGACGGGCGTGTTCAACATGTATAAATTCATAAAAAATCCTAAAATGTGATTTTCTGTATTTTTTTTCTTCTCATTTTGTCTGTCATAGTTGAAGTGTACCTATGATGAAAATTACAGGCCTCTCATCTTTTTAAGTGAGAGAACTTGCACAATTGGTGGCTGACTAAATATTTTTTTGCCCCACTGTATGGATTTAATTAACATATCTGGTTGCATATGATAGTAAAGTCATTGTTTTTCCCCCACTGTAATTTGTTGATGTTGTGAAAATCACCTGGTTGACAGTGACTACATTTAAAGACAAATGATCAGACATGTTCTCTTAGATGTAAAGTGGGCTATATAAGTTATTGTATTCCCGTTACTGGGCTATAGAAGTTATTGTATTCCCGTTACTGGGCTGTAGAAGTTATTGTATTCCCGTTACTGGGCTGTAGAAGTTATTGTATTCCCGTTACTGGGCTGTAGAAGTTATTGTATTCCCATTACTGGGCTGTAGAATTATTGTATTCCCGTTACTGGGCTGTAGAAGTTATTGTATTCCCGTTACTGGGCTGTAGAAGTTATTGTATTCCCGTTACTGGGCTGTAGAAGTTATTGTATTCCCGTTACTGGGCTGTAGAAGTTATTGTATTCCCGTTACTGGGCTGTAGAAGTTATTGTATTCCCGTTACTGGGCTATAGAAGTTATTGTATTCCCACTACTGGGCTGTAGAAGTTATTGTATTCCCGTTACTGGGCTGTAGAAGTTACTGTATTCCCGTTACTGGGCTGTAGAAGTTATTGTATTCCCGTTACTGGGCTATAGAAGTTATTGTATTCCCACTACTGGGCTGTAGAAGTTATTGTATTCCCGTTACTGGGCTTTAGAAGTTATTGTATTCCCACTACTGGGCTGTAGAAGTTATTGTATTCCCATTACTGGGCTATAGAAGTTATTGTATTCCCGTTACTGGGCTATAGAAGTTACTGTATTTCCATTACTGGGCTGTAGAAGTTATTGTATTCCCGTTACTGGGCTGTAGAAGTTATTGTATTCCCACTACTGGGCTGTAGAAGTTATTGTATTCCCGTTACTGGGCTGTAGAAGTTATTGTATTCCCGTTACTGGGCTGTAGAAGTTATTGTATTCCCGTTACTGGGCTGTAGAAGTTATTGTATTCCCGTTACTGGGCTGTAGAAGTTATTGTATTCCCGTTACTGGGCTGTAGAAGTTATTGTATTCCCATTACTGGGCTGTAGAATTATTGTATTCCCGTTACTGGGCTGTAGAAGTTATTGTATTCCCGTTACTGGGCTGTAGAAGTTATTGTATTCCCGTTACTGGGCTGTAGAAGTTATTGTATTCCCGTTACTGGGCTGTAGAAGTTATTGTATTCCCGTTACTGGGCTGTAGAAGTTATTGTATTCCCGTTACTGGGCTATAGAAGTTATTGTATTCCCACTACTGGGCTGTAGAAGTTATTGTATTCCCGTTACTGGGCTGTAGAAGTTACTGTATTCCCGTTACTGGGCTGTAGAAGTTATTGTATTCCCGTTACTGGGCTATAGAAGTTATTGTATTCCCACTACTGGGCTGTAGAAGTTATTGTATTCCCGTTACTGGGCTTTAGAAGTTATTGTATTCCCACTACTGGGCTGTAGAAGTTATTGTATTCCCATTACTGGGCTATAGAAGTTATTGTATTCCCGTTACTGGGCTATAGAAGTTACTGTATTTCCATTACTGGGCTGTAGAAGTTATTGTATTCCCGTTACTGGGCTGTAGAAGTTATTGTATTCCCACTACTGGGCTGTAGAAGTTATTGTATTCCCGTTACTGGGCTGTAGAAGTTATTGTATTCCCGTTACTGGGCTGTAGAAGTTATTGTATTCCCGTTACTGGGCTGTAGAAGTTATTGTATTCCCGTTACTGGGCTGTAGAAGTTATTGTATTCCCGTTACTGGGCTGTAGAAGTTATTGTATTCCCATTACTGGGCTGTAGAATTATTGTATTCCCGTTACTGGGCTGTAGAAGTTATTGTATTCCCGTTACTGGGCTGTAGAAGTTATTGTATTCCCGTTACTGGGCTGTAGAAGTTATTGTATTCCCGTTACTGGGCTGTAGAAGTTATTGTATTCCCGTTACTGGGCTGTAGAAGTTATTGTATTCCCGTTACTGGGCTATAGAAGTTATTGTATTCCCACTACTGGGCTGTAGAAGTTATTGTATTCCCGTTACTGGGCTGTAGAAGTTACTGTATTCCCGTTACTGGGCTGTAGAAGTTATTGTATTCCTGTTACTGGGCTGTAGAAGTTATTGTATTCCCGTTACTGGGCTGTAGAAGTTATTGTATTCCCGTTACTGGGCTGTAGAAGTTATTGTATTCCCGTTACTGGGCTGTAGAAGTTATTGTATTCCCGTTACTGGGCTGTAGAAGTTATTGTATTCCCGTTACTGGGCTATAGAAGTTATTGTATTCCCACTACTGGGCCGTAGAAGTTATTGTATTCCCCTTACTGGGCTATAGAAGTTATTGTATTCCCACTACTGGGCTGTAGAAGTTATTGTATTCCCGTTACTGGGCTTTAGAAGTTATTGTATTCCCACTACTGGGCTGTAGAAGTTATTGTATTCCCATTACTGGGCTATAGAAGTTATTGTATTCCCGTTACTGGGCTATAGAAGTTACTGTATTTCCATTACTGGGCTGTAGAAGTTATTGTATTACCGTTACTGGGCTATAGAAGTTATTGTATTCCGACTACTGGGCTGTAGAAGTTATTGTATTCCCGTTACTGGGCTGTAGAAGTTATTGTATTCCCGTTACTGGGCTGTAGAAGTTATTGTATTCCCGTTACTGGGCTGTAGAAGTTATTGTATTCCCGTTACTGGGCTGTAGAAGTTATTGTATTCCTGTTACTGGGCTGTAGAAGTTACTGTATTCCCGTTACTGGGCTGTAGAAGTTATTGTATTCCCGTTACTGGGCTGTAGAAGTTATTGTATTCCCGTTACTGGGCTGTAGAAGTTACTGTATTCCCGTTACTGGGCTGTAGAAGTTATTGTATTCCCGTTACTGGGCTGTAGAAGTTACTGTATTCCCGTTACTGGGCTGTAGAAGTTATTGTATTCCCGTTACTGGGCTGTAGAAGTTACTGTATTCCCGTTACTGGGCTATAGAAGTTATTGTATTCCCGTTACTGGGCTGTAGAAGTTATTGTATTCCCGTTACTGGGCTGTAGAAGTTACTGTATTCCCGTTACTGGGCTGTAGAAGTTATTGTATTCCCGTTACTGGGCTGTAGAAGTTATTGTATTCCCGTTACTGGGCTGTAGAAGTTATTGTATTCCCGTTACTGGGCTGTAGAAGTTATTGTATTCCCGTTACTGGGCTGTAGAAGTTACTGTATTCCCGTTACTGGGCTATAGAAGTTATTGTATTCCCGTTACTGGGCTGTAGAAGTTATTGTATTCCCGTTACTGGGCTGTAGAAGTTACTGTATTCCCGTTACTGGGCTGTAGAAGTTATTGTATTCCCGTTACTGGGCTGTAGAAGTTATTGTATTCCCGTTACTGGGCTGTAGAAGTTATTGTATTCCCGTTACTGGGCTGTAGAAGTTATTGTATTCCCGTTACTGGGCTATAGAAGTTATTGTATTCCCACTACTGGGCTGTAGAAGTTATTGTATTCCCGTTACTGGGCTGTAGAAGTTACTGTATTCCCGTTACTGGGCTGTAGAAGTTATTGTATTCCTGTTACTGGGCTGTAGAAGTTATTGTATTCCCACTACTGGGCTGTAGAAGTTATTGTATTCCCATTACTGGGCTATAGAAGTTATTGTATTCCCGTTACTGGGCTATAGAAGTTACTGTATTTCCATTACTGGGCTGTAGAAGTTATTGTATTCCCGTTACTGGGCTGTAGAAGTTATTGTATTCCCACTACTGGGCTGTAGAAGTTATTGTATTCCCGTTACTGGGCTGTAGAAGTTATTGTATTCCCGTTACTGAGCTGTAGAAGTTATTGTATTCCCGTTACTGGGCTGTAGAAGTTATTGTATTCCCGTTACTGGGCTGTAGAAGTTATTGTATTCCCGTTACTGGGCTGTAGAAGTTATTGTATTCCCATTACTGGGCTGTAGAATTATTGTATTCCCGTTACTGGGCTGTAGAAGTTATTGTATTCCCGTTACTGGGCTGTAGAAGTTATTGTATTCCCGTTACTGGGCTGTAGAAGTTATTGTATTCCCGTTACTGGGCTGTAGAAGTTATTGTATTCCCGTTACTGGGCTGTAGAAGTTATTGTATTCCCGTTACTGGGCTATAGAAGTTATTGTATTCCCACTACTGGGCTGTAGAAGTTATTGTATTCCCGTTACTGGGCTATAGAAGTTATTGTATTCCCACTACTGGGCTGTAGAAGTTATTGTATTCCCGTTACTGGGCTTTAGAAGTTATTGTATTCCCGTTACTGGGCTATAGAAGTTACTGTATTTCCATTACTGGGCTGTAGAAGTTATTGTATTACCGTTACTGGGCTATAGAAGTTATTGTATTCCCACTACTGGGCTGTAGAAGTTATTGTATTCCCGTTACTGGGCTGTAGAAGTTATTGTATTCCCGTTACTGGGCTGTAGAAGTTATTGTATTCCCGTTACTGGGCTGTAGAAGTTATTGTATTCCCGTTACTGGGCTGTAGAAGTTATTGTATTCCCGTTACTGGGCTGTAGAAGTTACTGTATTCCCGTTACTGGGCTGTAGAAGTTATTGTATTCCCGTTACTGGGCTGTAGAAGTTATTGTATTCCCGTTACTGGGCTGTAGAAGTTACTGTATTCCCGTTACTGGGCTGTAGAAGTTATTGTATTCCCGTTACTGGGCTGTAGAAGTTACTGTATTCCCGTTACTGGGCTGTAGAAGTTATTGTATTCCCGTTACTGGGCTGTAGAAGTTACTGTATTCCCGTTACTGGGCTATAGAAGTTATTGTATTCCCGTTACTGGGCTGTAGAAGTTATTGTATTCCCGTTACTGGGCTGTAGAAGTTACTGTATTCCCATTACTGGGCTGTAGAAGTTATTGTATTCCCGTTACTGGGCTGTAGAAGTTATTGTATTCCCGTTACTGGGCTGTAGAAGTTATTGTATTCCCGTTACTGGGCTGTAGAAGTTATTGTATTCCCGTTACTGTGCTGTAGAAGTTACTGTATTCCCGTTACTGGGCTATAGAAGTTATTGTATTCCCGTTACTGGGCTGTAGAAGTTATTGTATTCCCGTTACTGGGCTGTAGAAGTTACTGTATTCCCGTTACTGGGCTGTAGAAGTTATTGTATTCCCGTTACTGGGCTGTAGAAGTTATTGTATTCCCGTTACTGGGCTGTAGAAGTTATTGTATTCCCGTTACTGGGCTGTAGAAGTTATTGTATTCCCGTTACTGGGCTGTAGAAGTTACTGTATTCCCGTTACTGGGCTGTAGAAGAGACGGACAGAAAGACTAAATACAGGAGTTTCTTTATTTGACCTTTATTTAACCAGGCAAGTCAGTTAAGAACAAATTCTTATTTTCAATGACGGCCTAGGAACAGAACAGTGGGTTAACTGCCTGTTCAGGGGGCAGAACGACAGATGTTTACCTTGTCAGTTCGGGGATTCAATCTTGCAACCTTTCGGATACTAGTCCAACTCTCTAACCACCAGGCTACGCTGCCGCCCTGGCAGGTACCGCCCCAGGTAGCCTCAAGTGATTAGTAATGTATGACCATAACAGACGGGCTGGAAGTGGAAAATGTTACACCGTGTCTTCTCGTAGCAGGCTAGACGTGGTGACGGTTACACCGTGTCTTCTCATAGCAGGCTAGACGTGGTGACGGTTACACCGTGTCTTCTCATAGCAGGCTAGACGTGGTGACGGTTACACCGTGTCTTCTCGTAGCAGGCTAGACGTGGTGACGGTTACACCGTGTCTTCTCACAGCAGGCTAGACGTGGTGACGGTTACACCGTGTCTTCTCGTAGCAGGCTAGACGTGGTGACGGTTACACCGTGTCTTCTCGTAGCAGGCTAGACGTGGTGACGGCTACACCGTGTCTTCTCATAGCAGGCTAGACGTGGTGACGGTTACACTGTGTCTTCTCATAGCAGGCTAGACGTGGTGACGGTTACACTGTGTCTTCTCACAGCAGGCTAGACGTGGTGACGGTTACACTGTGTCTTCTCATAGCAGGCTAGACGTGGTGACGGTTACACCGTGTCTTCTCATAGCAGGCTAGACGTGGTGACGGTTACACCGTGTCTTCTCATAGCAGGCTAGACGTGGTGACGGTTACACCGTGTCTTCTCATAGCAGGCTAGACGTGGTGACGGGGGAGGGTTAATACATTCCACAGCCCATTACTACACAACACCTAACGTCCTAAAGTCAACCTCCTTCACCTGAAAGGTACACGGGACTGAGAGAGAGGGGAAGCTGTCCTCTCCTGTAAATAGTCACCGCATGAGGGGACAACAGTCAGCAGAACAGAACCGAACGGCGGAGAGAGGATGAGTCCCAAACGGCACCTTATTCCCTATATGGTAGTGCACTATGGGCACTGGTCAAAAGTAGTGCACTATTAAAGGGAAAAGGTTATATTTCGGACGCTGTTAGAAAAGAGCCCCGCTGGGGGATGCAATAACGGGGGCTGTTTTACTTTACAAGAAGAAAGGTGGAGAGAAAGAGGGGGAGAAAGAGGGAGAGACATGGGGGGGAAGAAAAAGAGGGAGAGAAAGAGGGGGAAGAAAGAGGGAGAGAAAGAGGGGGGGAGAAAGAGGGAGAGACATGGTGGGGAGAAAGAGGGAGAGAAAGAGGGGGAAGAAAGAGGGAGAGAAAGAGGGGTAGAAAGAGGGTGAGAAAGAGGGGGGAGAAAGAGGGAGAGAAAGAGGGGGGGAGAAAGAGGGAGAGAAAGAGGGAGAGACATGGGGGGGAGAAAGAGGGAGAGAAAGAGGGGGAGACATGGGGGGGAGAAAGAGGGAGAGAAAGAGGGGGAGACATGGGGGGGAGAAAGAGGGAGAGACATGGGGGGGAGAAAAAGGGAGAGAAAGAGGGGGGAGAAAGAGGGAGAGAAAGAGGGGGAGACATGGGGGGGAGAAAGAGGGAGAGAAAGAGGGGGGGACATGGGGGGAGCAAGAGGGAGAGAAAAAGGTGGGAGAAAGAGGGAGAGACATGGGGGGGAGAAAGAGGGAGAGAAAGCAGGGGGAAAAAGAGGGAGAGAAAGAGGGGGGAGAAAGAGGGAGAGAAAGGGGGGGGAGAAAGAGGGAGAGAAAGAGGGGGGGGGAGAAAGAGGGAAAGAAAGAGGGGGGGAGAAAGAGGGAGAGACATGGGGGGAGAAAGAGGGAGAGAAAAAGTGGGGAGAAAGAGGGAGAGACATGGGGGGAGAAAGAGGGAGCGAAAGAGCGGGGAGAAAGAGGGAGAGAAAGATCGGGGAGAAAGAGGGAGAGAAAGAGGGGGGAGAAAGAGGGAGAGAAAGAGGGGGAGGCATGGGGGGGAGAAAGAGGGAGATAAAGAGGGGGGAGAAAGAGGGAGGGAGAAAGAGGGAGAGACATGGGGGGGAGAAAGAGGGAGAGAAAGAGGGGGGAGAAAGAGGGAGAGACATGGGGGGAGAAAGAGGGAGAGAAAGAGGGGGAGACATGGGGGGGAGAAAGAGGGAGAGAAAGAGGGGGAGACATGGGGGGGAGAAAGAGGGAGAGACATGGGGGGGAGAAAGAGGGAGAGAAAGAGGGGGGAGAAAGAGGGAGAGAAAGAGGGGGAGACATGGGGGGTAGAAAGAGGGATAGAAAAAGGGGGGAGAAAGAGGGAGCGAAAGAGGGGGGAGAAAGAGGGAGAGAAAGAGGGGGGAGAAAGAGGGAGAGAAAGAGGGAGAGACATGGGGGGGAGAAAGAGGGAGAGAAAGAGGGGGAGACATGGGGGGGAGAAAGAGGGAGAGAAAGAGGGGGAGACATGGGGGGGAGAAAGAGGGAGAGACATGGGGGGAGAAAGAGGGAGAGAAAGAGGGGGGAGAAAGAGGGAGAGAAAGAGGGGGAGACATGGGGGGGAGAAAGAGGGATAGAAAAAGGGGGGAGAAAGAGGGAGAGAAAGAGGGGGGAGAAAGAGGGAGAGAAAGAGGGGGGAGAAAGAGGGAGAGAAAGAGGGGGGAGAAAGAGGGAGAGAAAGAGGGGGGAGCAAGAGGGAGAGAAAGAGGGGGAGACATGGGGGGAGAAAGAGGGAGAGAAAGAGGGGGGAGAAAGAGGGAGAGAAAGAGGGGGAGACATGGGGGGGAGCAAAAGGGAGAGAGAAATGGGGGAGAAAGAGGGAGAGAAAGAGGGGGAGACATGGGGGGGAGAAAGAGGGAGAGAAAGAAGGGGAGACATGGGGGGAGCAAGAGGGAGAGAAAAAGGGGGGAGAAAGAGGGAGAGAAAGAGGGGGGAGAAAGAGGGAGAGAAAGAGGGGGGAGAAAGAGGGAGAGAAAGAGGGAGAGACATGGGGGGGAGAAAGAGGGAGAGACATGGGGGGGAGAAAGAGGGAGAGAAAGAGGGGGGAGAAAGAGGGAGAGAAAGAGGGGGAGACATGGGGGGGAGAAAGAGGGATAGAAAAAGGGGGGAGAAAGAGGGAGAGAAAGAGGGGGGAGAAAGAGGGAGAGAAAGAGGGGGGAGAAAGAGGGAGAGAAAGAGGGGGGAGAAAGAGGGAGAGAAAGAGGGGGGAGCAAGAGGGAGAGAAAGAGGGGGAGACATGGGGGGAGAAAGAGGGAGAGAAAGAGGGAGAGAAAGAGGGGGGAGAAAGAGGGAGAGAAAGAGGGGGAGACATGGGGGCGAGCAAAAGGGAGAGAGAAATGGGGGAGAAAGAGGGAGAGAAAGAGGGGGAGACATGGGGGGGAGAAAGAGGGAGAGAAAGAAGGGGAGACATGGGGGGAGCAAGAGGGAGAGAAAAAGGGTGGAGAAAGAGGGAGAGAAAGAGGGGGAGACATGGGGGGGAAAGAGGGAGAGAAAGAGGGGGGAGAAAGAGGGAGAGAAAGAAGGGGAGACATGGGGGGAGCAAGAGGGAGAGAAAAAGGGTGGAGAAAGAGGGAGAGAAAGAGGGGGAGACATGGGGGGGAGCAAGAGGGAGAGAAAAAGGGGGGGAGAAAGAGGGAGAGAAAGAGGGGGGGAAAGAGGGAGGGAGAAATAGTAATGGATACTTCACAGAAAGTATTAAACTGTCAAGAGGAGAGAAACAAGGTTGTCCACTATTGGCATATCTATTTATTATGGCCATCGAAATGTTAGCTATTAAAATCAGATCCAACAATAATATTGTCCCGCCTTGACCTTAGTTATCTTGGTTTTCTTTATTATTTTTTGGTTAGGTCAGGGTGTGACGAGGGTGGTATGTGTGTTTTTGGGTCTTGTCTAGGTTTTTTTGTATATCTATGGGGTTTTGGTATTGTCTAGGTATATGTAGGTCTATGGTGGCCTGATTTGGTTCCCAATCAGAGACAGCTGTTTATCGTTGTCTCTGATTGGGGATCCTATTTAGGTTGCCATTTTTTTGGTTTTGTGGGTTATTATTCTATGTTTAGTTGCCTGTTTGCACTAGTCATATCGCGTCACGGTTCGTTTTGTTATTTTGTATCGTTTTGTTCAGTGTTGCATTCGTTTAATAAATTAGAATGTGCGCTTATCACGCTGTGCCTTGGTCTCCTCCTTATGACGACCGTGACATATATCAAGGTCCAAGAAATCCAGGGCTTAAAAACAAAGGTGTCAACCTCATAGAGGATCTAGATACTTTTAGAATTAGAATCCCTCCACAGCCTCATAGAGGATCTAGATACTTTTAGAATTAGAATCCCTCCACAGCCTCATAGAGGATCTAGATACTTTTAGAATTAGAATCCCTCCACAGCCTCATAGAGGATCTAGATAGTTTTAGAATTAGAATCCCTCCACAGCCTCATAGAGGATCTAGGTACTTTTAGAATTAGAATCCCTCCACAACCTCATAGAGGATCTAGATAGTTTTAGAATTAGAATCCCTCCACAGCCTCATAGAGGATCTAGGTACTTTTAGAATTAGAATCCCTCCACAACCTCATAGAGGATCTAGATACTTTTAGAATTAGAATCCCTCCACAGCCTCATAGAGGATCTAGGTACTTTTAGAATTAGAATCCCTCCACAACCTCATAGAGGATCTAGATACTTTTAGAATTAAAATCCCTCCACAACCTCATAGAGGATCTAGATACTTTTAGAATTAGAATCCCTCCACAGCCTCATAGAGGATCTAGGTACTTTTAGAATTAGAATCCCTCCACAGCCTCATAGAGGATCTAGAGACTTTTAGAATTAGAATCCCTCCACAGCCTCATAGAGGATCTAGAGACTTTTAGAATTAGAATCCCTCCACAGCCTCATAGAGGATCTAGAGACTTTTAGAATTAGAATCCCTCCACAACCTCATAGAGGATCTAGAGACTTTTAGAATTAGAATCCCTCCACGGCCTCATAGAGGAGCTAGATACTTTAAGAATTAGAATCCCTCCACAGCCTCATAGAGGATCTAGATACTTTTAGAATTAGAATCCCTCCACAGCCTCATAAAGGATCTAGATACTTTTAGAATTAGAATCCCTCCACAGCCTCATAGAGGATCTAGAGACTTAGAATTAGAATCCCTCCACAGCCTCATAAAGGATCTAGAGACTTTTAGATTTAGAATCCCTCCACAGCCTCATAGAGGATCTAGAGACTTTTAGAATTAGAATCCCTCCACAGCCTCATAAAGGATCTAGAGACTTTTAGAATTAGAATCCCTCCGCAGCCTCATAGAGGATCTAGGTACTTTTAGAATTAGAATCCCACCACAGCCTCATAAAGGATCTAGATACTTTTAGAATTAGAATCCCTCCACAGCCTCATAGAGGATCTAGATACTTTTAGAATTAGAATCCCTCCACAGCCTCATAAAGGATCTAGAGACTTTTAGAATTAGAATCCCTCCGCAGCCTCATAGAGGATCTAGATACTTTTAGAATTAGAATCCCTCCACAGCCTCATAAAGGATCTAGAGACTTTTAGAATTAGAATCCCTCCACAGCCTCATAAAGGATCTAGAGACTTTTAGAATTAGAATCCCTCCGCAGCCTCATAGAGGATCTAGGTACTTTTAGAATTAGAATCCCTCCACAGCCTCATAGAGGATCTAGATACTTTAAGGATTAGAATCCCTCCACGGCCTCATAGAGGATCTAGATACTTTTAGAATTAGAATCCCTCCACAGCCTCATAGAGGATCTAGATACTTTTAGAATTAGAATCCCTCCACGGCCTCATAAAGGATCTAGAAACTTTTAGAATTAGAATCCCTCCACAGCCTCATAAAGGATCTAGAGACTTTTAGAATTAGAATCCCTCCACGGCCTCATAGAGGATCTAGATACTTTTAGAATTAGAATCCCTCCACAGCTTCATAAAGGATCTAGAGACTTTTAGAATTAGAATCCCTCCACGGCCTCATAGAGGATCTAGATACTTTAAGAATTAGACTCCCTCCACAGCCTCATAGAGGATCTAGGTACTTTTAGAATTAGAATCCCTCCACAGCCTCATAGAGGATCTAGATACTTTTAGAATTAGAATCCCTCCACAGCCTCATAGAGGATCTAGATACTTTTAGAATTAGAATCCCTCCACAGCCTCATAGAGGATCTAGATACTTTTAGAATTAGAATCCCTCCACAGCCTCATAAAGGATCTAGATACTTTTAGAATTAGAATCCCTCCACAGCCTCATAGAGGATCTAGGTACTTTTAGAATTAGAATCCCTCCACAGCCTCATAGAGGATCTAGATACTTTTAGAATTAGAATCCCTCCACGGCCTCATAGAGGATCTAGATACTTTTAGAATTAGAATCCCTCCACAGCCTCATAGAGGCTCTAGATACTTTTTCTAACCTCTCTGGATTAAAACCATATTATGATCAGTGTTACGTATTGGGTCACAAAATAAGTTATACTTTTACATTACCGTGTAGTTTATCAATAAAATGGTCTGACAGTGAAGTGTACATCCTCAGTATTCATTTTCCGAAAGAAAGAAATGATTAGAATACATTTTAATAGAAAGTTAGCAAAAATAGATACGATCTTGCTACCGTGGAAAGGAAAATACCTCTCTATTTGTGGAAAAATCACCCTGATTAACTCTTTAGTCATATCCCAGTTTACCCTGATTAACTCTTTAGTCATATCCCAGTTTACCCTGATTAACTCTTTAGTCATATCCCAGTTTACCCTGATTAACTCTTTAGTCATATCCCAGTTTACCCTGATTAACTCTTTAGTCATATCCCAGTTTACCCTGATTAACTCTTTAGTCATATCCCAGTTTACCCTGATTAACTCTTTAGTCATATCCCAGTTTACCCTGATTAACTCTTTAGTCATATCCCAGTTTACCCTGATGAACTCTTTAGTCATATCCCAGTTTACCCTGATTAACTCTTTAGCCACATCCCAGTTTACCCTGATTAACTATTTAGTTATATCCCAGTTTACCCTGATTAACTCTTTAGTCATATCCCAGTTTACCCTGATTAACTCTTTAGTTATATCCCAGTTTACCTATTTGTTATGGTTTTGCCTACACCTAGCGAATTGGTTTTTTATTATATGAGCAAAAAATATTCAATTTTATTTGGAAGTGCAAGTGTTAAACAAATCAAAAGATATTTTAGATTCTTCATAGTAGCCACCCTTTGCCATGATGACAGCTTTGCCTCCTCTTGGCATTCTCTCAACCAGCTTCATGACGAATACTTTTCCAACAGTCTTGAAGGAGTTTGCACTCATGCTGAGCACTTGATGGGTGCTTTTCATTCACTCTGCCGTGCAACTCATCCCAAACCATCTCAATTGGGTTGAGGTCGGGTTATTGTCGATGCGAGGTCATCTGATGCAGAACTGCATCACTTTCCTTCTTGGTCAAATAGCCCTTACACAGCCTGGAGGTGTGTGTTGGGTTATTGTCCTTTTGAAAAACAAATGATAGTCCCACTTAGCGCAAACCAGATGGGATGGCGTATTGCTGCAGAATGCTGTGGTAGCCATGCTGGTTAAGTGTGCCTTGAAATCTAAATAAATCACAGACAGTGTCACCAGCAAAGCACCCCCACACCATCACACCTCCTCCTCCTTCCTTCCCGATGGGCACCAGACATGCGGAGATCATCCGTTCACCTACTCTGCATCTCACAAAGACAGCAGTTGGAACCAGAAATCTCAAATGTGGAATCATCAGACCAAAGGACATATTTCCACCTGTCTAATGTCCGTTGCTCGTGTTTCTTGGCCCAAGAAAGTCTCGTCTTCTTATTGGTGTCCTTCAGTAGTGGTTTCTTTGCAGCAATTCGACTATGAAGGCCTGATTCAGTCTGTTACTTCTGTTACTTCAAATCTGTGAAGAATTTACTTGGGTTACAATCTGAAGATGGTAATTCTAATGAACTCATTCTCTGCAGCAGAGGTAACTCTGGGTTTTCTCCTATCCTGTGGCGGTTCTCAGAAGAGCCAGCTTCGTCATAGCGCTTGATGGTTTTTGTAACAGAGTAACAGTGTACAATTGTAACAGTGTGACAGAGAAACAGACTAACATTGTAACGGTGTAAGAGACAGTGTTGTACTTTTCTCTCTGTATTGAGAACCACAGTGATACCATGTCCTGTATATTATATTATTATATATATATTATATATATATATCCTGGTCTCAGGCTCTACACTGACGGCTCTCGACTGTATCAGGCAGCCCCCTTTCAGAGACATCTAACTCAACATCAGTGGTGTAAAGTACTTAAGTAAAAAATACTTTAAAGTACTACTTAAGTAGTTTTTTGGGGGGTATCTGTACTTTACTTTACTATACATATGTTTGGCAACGTTTACTTCACTACATCCATACATTTTCCCTGAAACCCAAAGATACTCGTTACATTTTGAATGCTTTAGCAGGACAGGAAAATGGTTCAATTCACACACTTATCAAGAGAACATCCTGGGTCATCCCTACTTCCCTGATCTGGCAGATTCACCAAACACAAATGCTTCATTTGTAAACTGTCTGAGTGTTGGACTGTGCCGTTGGCTATCTGTAAATGTAGAAAACAAGGACATTTGGCAGTCTGGTTCGCTTAATATCAGGAATTTAAAATTATTTAGACTTTTACTTTTGATACTTCAGTATATATAACAACCACATAATTTTAGACTTTGACTCAAGTAGTATTTTACTGGGTGACTTTCATTTTTACTTGAGTAACTTCTATTAAGGTATCTTCATTTTATGAAAAAATGGGTACGTTTTCGACCTCCGGTAAGAGAGTAACATTGTAATAACAATAACAGAATAAAACAATAACAGGGTAACAATTGGTGTAAGTCTAACAGAGTAACATTGTAACAGAGTAAAAGTGTAACATATTACCATTGTAACATTGTAACAGTGTAATACTGTATCAGAGGTACAGTGTAACAGAGTAACATTGTAACAGTGTAATACTGTATCAGAGGTACAGCGTAACAGAGTAACATTGTAACAGTGTAATACTGTATCAGAGGTACAGTGTAACAGAGTAACATTGTAACAGTGTAATACTGTATCAGAGGTACAGTGTAACAGAGTAACATTGTAAGAGTTTAAGAGACCAACATTGTAACAAAGTAACACTGTAAAACTGTAACAATGTAACAGAGTGACAGAGTAAAAGTGTAACATATTAACATTGTAACATTGTAACAGAGTAACATTGTAACAGTGTATGCAAACACACAAACACACACACACACACACACACACACACACACACACACACACACACACACACACACACACACACACACACACACACTATATTATTCCCCTGTCTGCTAAAGGCTCTGTATAATAAAGCATCTAGCTGGACACTTGGATGCTTGACTCAGTGATCTACACAGCACATTTTTTCAATTACCGTAAGTATAGATTTCCTTTAGAGTGGTGCCATGCCCATCAGCGGGGGAATGAATGGTAATGGCAGACAGACATATTCTGTCTGAGTATTATTTAAAGAGCTGTCTGTCTACACACACACACAGCGAGAGAGAGAGAGTGGTGAACACAGAGAGAGAGAGGTAGGCAGAATGGTAGACAGATGGAGAGAGAGAGGTAAACATAGAGGTAGACAGATGGAGAGAGGGAAGAGAGAGAGAGAGAGAGAGAGAGAGAGAGAGAGAGAGAGCGAGAGAGAGGTAAACAGAGCGGTAGACAGATGGAGAGACAGAGAGAGAGAGGGAGAGAGGTAGCCATATGGATAGGAAGAGAGAGAGGTAGACAGATGGAGAGCAAGAGAGGGCGAGAGAGAGGTAGACAGATGGAGAGAGGGAAGAGAGAGAGAGAGAGAGAGGTAGACAGATGGAGTGCGAGAGAGAGGTAGACATATGGATAGGAAGAGAGAGAGGTAGACAGTTGGATAGGAAGAGAGAGAAGTAGACAAAAAGATAGAGAGAGAGAGAGAGGTAGACAGAGAGAGATAGGGGGAGAGAGGTTTGACAGAAGGATAGAGGGGGAGAGGTAGACAGAGAGAAAGAGAGGTAGACAGAGAGAGAGGTAGACAGAGAGAGAGAGAGGTATACAGAGAGAGAGAGAGAGAGAGAGAGAGAGAGAGAGAGAGGTAGACAGAGATAGAGACAGAGAGGTAGACAGAGAGAGAGAGATAGAGAGAGAGAAAGAGAGTGAGAGAGGTAGACACAGAGAGAGAGAGAGAAAGGTAGACAGACAGAGAGAGAGAGAGAGAGAGAGAGAGAGAGAGAGAGAGAGAGGTAGACAGAGAGAGAGAGAGGTAGACAGAGAGGTAGACAGAGAGAGAGAGATAGAGAGAGAGAGTGAGAGAGGTAGACAGAGAGAGAGGGAGAGGTAGACAGAGAGAGAGAGAGAGAGAGAGAGAGGTAGACAGAGAGAGAGAGAGGTAGACAGAGAGAGAGAGAGAGAGAGAGAGAGAGAGAGGTAGACAGACAGAGAGAGAGAGAGAGAGACAGAGAGGTAGACAGAGAGGTAGATGATAGATATGGACTCCACCTTCAGGATTACTTGCTGTGTCATTGATCATCTCGGTACACAGAACCAAATGAGCTAGTCCATGTTAAGGCGGTCACGAGAATCGTGTCTGTCTACCAAAAAGCACCCTATCCCCTATGTAGTGCACTACTTTTGACCAGAACCCTATGGGACCCTATCCCCTATGTAGTGCACTCATTTTGACCAGAACCCTTTGAGCTCAATGGGCCCTGTTCAAAAGTAGTGCACTATGCACTGAGTTTCCAAAACATTAAGAAAACCTGCTCTTTCCAGGACATAGACCGACCAGGTGAATCCAGGTGAAAGCTATGATCCCTTATTGATGTCACCTGTTAAATCCACTTCAAATCAGTGTAGATGAAGGGGAGGATGACTGGTTAAAGAAGGATTTTTAAGCCTTGACACAATTGAGACATGGATTGTGTATGTGTGTCATTCAGAGTGTGAATGGGCAATCGGATATGGTGGTAGCTGCCAGGCGCACCGGTTTGTGTCAAGAACTCATTATCAGGGAGGTGTTCTTAATGTTTGGTCCACCCTGTGTGTAGGGAATAGGGTACCATTTGTGAAGTCAGTTAGTGCACTGTGTAGGGACTAGGGTACCATTTGTGAAGTTGACTTCGTGTTCGAATCAGAGGAGTGAAATGCGTCCTGTTATCGATGATCAAGTTCACTGACCATTCCGACAAGTCCTTTTAATCCCTGCTTTCATATCGGAGGTATAAATGATCAGCTAGCCGAACTGAGCTCTGACGAGACTTCAACCAAAGCCAGGCGTTAATGATCAGCTAGCCGAACTGAGCTCTGACGAGACTTCAACCAAAGCCAGGCGTTAATGCCAACACACACACTTTAATATACATCCGTGAGCTGCTAGGGTGTGTGGGAAACACAACTGTTTTTTTTTAATTAGGTTGGGGGATCCTTCCAAAATGTGTATTCAACAGAAGTGTGAGGACTTGTAGGAGTTGGCAGGTCGACAAGCTGTGCATCCTGAATGGCATCCTATTCCCTACACAGTGCACTACTTTTGACCAGAGCCCATAGCACCCTATTCCCTATATAGTGCACTACTTTTCACCAAGGGCTCTGTAAGGAATATGGTGCCATCTGTAACAAAGCCTGGAACCTTCCACTATCTCAAAACAGAGTGAATGTCCCAAAAAGAGAATGTATCAGTTGTTACAGGTTGGGTTATAGCACCCTGTACCAGACACCAGTCAGCCCCCACCCTGTACCAGACACCAGTCAGCACCCACCCTGTACCAGACACCAGTCAGCACCCACCTTGTACCAGACACCAGTCAGCACCCACCCTGTACCAGACACCAGTCAGCACCCACCCTGTACCAGACACCAGTCAGGCCCCCACCCTGTACCAGACACCAGTCAGCACCCACCCTGTACCAGACACCAGTCAGGCCCCCACCCTGTACCAGACACCAGTCAGCCCACATCACCATGGGCCCTGGTCAAATGTAGTGTATTAAATGTAACAGGGTGAAAATTAGAGGCAATCCCAATGTTAATTCACCACTGGCCCCGGCCTGGTCTCTGGAGGGAGATGGTCTAATATGGTTAATTGGGAACCGGTAGAGCTGATATGAAACATGGTTACCTGAGAACTGGTAGAGCTGATATGAAACATGGTTAATTGGGAACTGGTAGAGCTGATATGAAACATGGTTACCTGAGAACTGGTAGAGCTGATATGAAACATGGTTAATTGGGAACTGGTAGGACTGATATGAAACATGGTTAGTTGGGAACTGGTAGGACTGATATGAAACATGGTTAGTTGGGAACTGGTAGGACTGATATGAAACATGGTTAGTTGGGAACTGGTAGGACTGATATGAAACATGGTTAATTGGGAACTGGTAGGACTGATATGAAACATGGTTAATTGGGAACTGGTAGGACTGATATGAAACATGGTTAATTGGGAACTGGTAGAGCTGATATGAAACATGGTTAATTGGGAACTGGTAGGACTGATATGAAACATGGTTAATTGGGAACTGGTAGAGCTGATATGAAACATGGTTAATTGGGAACTGGTTTCCAATATACATCATGCAGAAAGACACAAGAGATAACTCACCTTTGACTTTGGTTTTAGTGGTTGCACCCACTGGAAGCATGAGGGAGGAAACAACACATTAACCACCACTGGTATGAAGCAAACATGAAGAACACGATCTGATTCGCTACAGCAGCCTTTTAAACCAATCAGATAGAACTGTCACAAGTTGTCTATTCGCTGGACACTAGGAAACAGGGTTGTTTTGAGAGCTTCCTATCCGGCTTGAAGGACCATGAAAAGGAGAACAGACCAACTTCCACTCGTTTTCAGGCAGCTATGCCCATCTTTGTGGTTATCAGACATTCATATTGTTAGTTGTTGTGATTATGGAGTTAAAAACATCTCTCTCTCTCTCTCTCTCTCTCTCTATCTGGTATTTAAACTGCACAAATCATTCATCTGAAAATAAAAATAAATCTATCATCTGATCAACCTAAAGCAACACGTTATACCAAACACGCAGAGAAAGTTAGTGTGTGTTTGCCACACTACGTTCTAGTAGAACATGTTTTGTTTTTGACGCTCGTTAATCCTTTTTGGTTATACCACACCCTCCACCCCCCCCCGCCCCGACTCCCCCCTACTCCCCCATCCAGACTCCCCCCCGTCCGACTCCCCCCTACCCCCCATCCAGACTCCCCCCCCGTCCGACTCCGCCCTACCCCCCATCCAGACTCCACACCCCGTCCGACTCCCCCCTACTCCCCATCCAGACCCCCCTCCTCCCCCCGTCCAACTCCCCCCTACTCTCCCATCCAGACTCCCCCCCCCCGTCCAACTCCCCCCTACTCTCCCATCCAGACTCCACACCCCGTCCGACTCCCCCCTACCCCCCATCCAGACTCCACACCCCGTCCGACTCCCCCCTACCCCCCATCCAGACTCCACACCTCGTCCGACTCCCCCCTACCCCCCATCCAGACTCCCCTCCTCCCCCCGTCCGACTCCCCCCTACCCCCCATCCAGACCCCCCCCCGTCCGACTCCCCCCTACCCCCCATCCAGACTCCCCGACTCCCCCCGTCCGACTCCCCCCTACCCCCCATCCAGACCCCCCCCCCGTCCGACTCCCCCCTAACCCCCATCCAGACTCCCCTCCCCCGTCCGACTCCCCCCTACCCCCCATCCAGACTCCCCTCCTCCCGTTCTTTCTGTACATGGAAGAAATGGTCATTAATCTCTGCTCTCTGATATTTAATAGTGTTGACAAAGTCAGACCGTGATCAGATTCTCCTGTTTACAGGCGCATGGGAAGAATATCAAGAGATCTATCTAGAAAATGTCAAGCTTCGGATGAATACCAAATAATGGCACCCTATTGTCTATTTAGTCCACTGCTTTTCAGCGTAGCCAATAGGATGAAGGAAAAAGGGTCGCCGTTTGTGACACAACTTTAAGATTTGACATTTCTAAAAAGGACTTGGTGTCAGAGTCAACGGAGCGGACTTAATTAATAGCCAAGTCATATCTTCATAGAGACAATCCATTGATGGCAACAAAATCAAATCAAATCAAATCAAATCACATTTTTACTGGTCGCATGCACATATTTATCAGAAGTCATTTCGGGCGTAGAGAAATGCTTGTGTTCCTAGCTCCAACAGTGCACTAACAATAAACACCAATACACACACATCTAAAGGTTAAAAAAATGGAATTAAGAAATATAGAAATATATGATATATGATAAGGTTCTAGGTTCTACACAGATGCTCTAGGTGATAAGGTTCTATCCAGAGGTTCTTGGTGATTGGGTTCTATCCAGAGGTTGTAGGTGATAAGATTCTAGGTTCTATCCAGAGGTTATTGGTGATTAGGTTCTATCCAGAGGTTCTAGGTGATAAGATTCTAGGTTCTATCCAGAGGTTTTAGGTGATAAGATTCTAGGTTATATTCAGAGGTTCTAGGTGAAAAGGTTCTAGGTTATATCCAGAGGTTCTAGGTGAAAATGTTCTAGGTTATACGGTTCTATCTAGAGGTTCTAGGTGAAAAGGTTCTAGGTGATAAGGTTGTAGGTTCTATCCATATGCTCTAGGTGATAAGGTTCTAGGTTCTATCCAGAGGTTCTAGGTGAAAATGTTCTAGGTTCTATCCAGAGGTTCTAGGTGTTGGATGATGGAGGATGGGGTATTTGGTATTCTGGGGCTGTTGACCAGGCAATTAGCTTCGACTCCATCATGTGAGCTTCTCAGCCAGCGTCCAGGAAAGACCAGGTTGTGTGTGTGTGTATGGGTGTGTGTATGTCTGTTCAGAGTCCAGTTTGGAGCCAATTCCTCTCAATGCCAGGCATAGTTTCTGAAGTAGGGCTGAGGGGAGAGGAGGGGAGGGGAGAGTAGAGGAGGGGAGAGTAGAAGAGGGTCCCCATGGTGATTAGTTTAACCAACCAGAGAGAGTTTGGCTGTGTCCTAAATGGTACTCTATTCTCTATGTGGTGGGAATACTGGCCTTTGGCTGCTTTGTACTCCAGCTCAGTGTGGCCTGCCTGGCCTCAGCCCCTCTGCTGGGCACAGTGGGAGGTCACAGCACTTCCTCTTTCTGTGTCACACCAATATGTTCCCCCCCCCCCCCCCCCCCCCCCGGGGAACACTGGCTGCAACTAACCCCTGTGTCTGAGAACACTTAATCATATCCAGCTCCGACAAACTCACAGAAGCACAAACACACACACACACACACACATATGTAAAGGACACGCATGTCAAATTCTGAATTCAAGTAACAACACAATGGTAGGGGAAACATCTTTTAATTATTGATGAGACTGGAGGTCAGCGCCCAGAGGTCAGCGTCCAGAGGTCAGCGCCCAGAGCATTTCACAGTCAGTGATACAACTGGAGCTAAGACCAGAGGTCAGCGCCCAGAGGTCAGCGTCCAGAGCATTTCACAGTCAGTGATACAACTGGAGCTAAGACCAGAGGTCAGCGCCCAGAGGTCAGCGTCCAGAGGTCAGCGCCCAGAGCATTTCACAGTCAGTGACACAACTGGAGCTAAGACCAGAGGTCAGCGTCCAGAGGTCAGCGTCCAGAGCATTTCACAGTCAATGACACAACTGGAGCTAAGACCAGAGGTCAGCGTCCAGAGGTCAGCGCTCAGAGCATTTCACAGTCAGTGATACAACTGAATATATTACCTCAATAAAACAGACAGTTCCCATAGAAATATTTAGTGACTCCCACCAGACCTTGCTCTCTTTCTGCCTTAGTCTGTGTTTTCCTTCCCCTAATCGGACTGTCTCGGAGTCTACGTACAATTCCTTCCATCTCATGGATTGGTTTTTGCTCTGACATGCACTGTCAACTCTGAGACCTTATATAGACAGGTGTGTGCCTTTCCAAATCATGTCCAATCAATTGAATTTACCACAGGTGGACTCCAATCAAGTTGTAGAAACATCTCAAGGATGATCAATGGAAACAGGAGGCACCTGAGCTCCATTTAGAGTCGCATAGCAAAAGGTCTGAATATTTATGTAAATAAACTATTTCAGGTTTTTATTTTTAAAAACATTTGAACAAATCTGTAAAAAAAAATGTTTTGCTTTGTCATTATGGGTTACTGTGCGTGGATTGGTGAGGAAATGTTTTTATTTAATCAATTTCAGAATAAGGCTGTAACGCAACAAAATTTGGAAAAAGTATGAATACTTTGAATGTGTGAATACTTTCCGAAAGCACTGCATCTATATATATATATGGATATATATGGATATATATATGGGTATATATATATTTATTGAGTTTTCTTATATCTTATATTCTTTAATACTCTATAATATTTCATCTGTAGCTGTCTCCTTTAATACTCCATAATATTTCATCTGTAGGTGTCTCCTTTAATATAATGTTTCATCTGTAGGTGTCTCCTTTAATATAATGTTTCATCTGTAGGTGTCTCCTTTCCATAATGTTTCATCTGTAGCTGTCTCCTTTAATACTCCATAATGTTTCATCTGTAGCTGTCTCCTTTAATACTCCATAATGTTTCATCTGTAGCTGTCTCCTTTAATACTCCATAATGTTTCATCTGTAGCTGTCTCCTTTAATACTCCATAATGTTTCATCTGTAGCTGTCTCCTTTAATACTCCATAATGTTTCATCTGTAGGTGTCTCCTTTAATACTCTATAATATTTCATCTGTAGGTGTCTCCTTTAATATAATGTTTCATCTGTAGGTGTCTCCTTTAATATAATTTCATCTGTAGGTGTCTCCTTTAATATAATGTTTCATCTGTAGGTGGCTCCTTTAATACTCCATAATATTTCATCTGTAGGTTTCTCCTTTTATATAATGTTTCATCTGTAGGTGTCTCCTTTAATATAATGTTTCATCTGTAGGTGTCTCCTTTAATACTCCATAATATTTCATCTGTAGGTGTCTCCTTTAATATAATGTTTCATCTGTAGGTGTCTCCTTTAATATAATGTTTCATCTGTAGCTGTCTCCTTTAATATAATGTTTCATCTGTAGGTGTCTCCTTTAATATAATGTTTCATCTGTAGGTGTGTCCTTTAATATAATGTTTCATCTGTAGGTGTCTCCTTTCCATAATGTTTCATCTGTAGCTGTCTCCTTTAATATAATGTTTCATCTGTAGGTGTCTCCTTTAATATAATGTTTCATCTGTAGGTGTCTCCTTTCCATAATGTTTCATCTGTAGCTGTCTCCTTTAATATAATGTTTCATCTGTAGGTGTCTCCTTTTATATAATGTTTCATCTGTAGGTGTCTCCTTTAATATAATGTTTCATCTGTAGCTGTCTCCTTTAATATAATGTTTCATCTGTAGGTGTCTCCTTTAATATAATGTTTCATCTGTAGGTGCCTCCTTTAATATAATGTTTCATCTGTAGCTGTCTCCTTTAATATAATGTTTCATCTGTAGCTGTCTCCTTTAATATAATGTTTCATCTGTAGGTGTTTCCTTTAATATAATGTTTCATCTGTAGGTGTCTCCTTTAATACTCCATAATATTTCATCTGTAGGTGTCTCCTTTAATATAATGTTTCATCTGTAGGTGTCTCCTTTAATATAATGTTTCATCTGTAGCTGTCTCCTTTAATATAATGTTTCATCTGTAGGTGTCTCCTTTAATATAATGTTTCATCTGTAGGTGTGTCCTTTAATATAATGTTTCATCTGTAGGTGTCTCCTTTCCATAATGTTTCATCTGTAGCTGTCTCCTTTAATATAATGTTTCATCTGTAGGTGTCTCCTTTAATATAATGTTTCATCTGTAGGTGTCTCCTTTCCATAATGTTTCATCTGTAGCTGTCTCCTTTAATATAATGTTTCATCTGTAGGTGTCTCCTTTTATATAATGTTTCATCTGTAGGTGTCTCCTTTAATATAATGTTTCATCTGTAGCTGTCTCCTTTAATATAATGTTTCATCTGTAGGTGTCTCCTTTAATATAATGTTTCATCTGTAGGTGCCTCCTTTAATATAATGTTTCATCTGTAGCTGTCTCCTTTAATATAATGTTTCATCTGTAGCTGTCTCCTTTAATATAATGTTTCATCTGTAGGTGTCTCCTTTAATATAATGTTTCATCTGTAGGTGTCTCCTTTAATACTCCATAATATTTCATCTGTAGGTGTCTCCTTTAATACTCCATAATGTTTCATCTGTAGGTGTCTCCTTTCCATAATGTTTCATCTGTAGGTGTCTCCTTTCCATAATGTTTCATCTGTAGGTGTCTCCTTTAATACTCCATAATATTTCATCTGTAGGTGTCTCCTTTAATATAATGTTTCATCTGTAGGTGTCTCCTTTAATATAATGTTTCATTATGGAGTATTAAAGTTGGGAAGACCAAAATGTGATAAATATGCCATCTTTGATGAGTTAATTCTCAGTTATGATTTTAGATACAAATGTAAAATATATGTCAACAATCCTTCCTCCAAAACACCATTCTATGAATGACATTTTGTGAAAATCCCCCAAATCGTGATATTTTTGTTGTCCTGGTTTCGTGAGGAATCACGCTATAGTTATTTGGCCAAGACACGTCACACACAAACCGCAACACAGCCTATATTTCAGGTAGTTCCTGGTATCCAATCCATACGGTCTGAACTCTGGGTTGTGATGTCGTTTCCTTTCTACCTCCATCAGCCATTTATCCATAGAAGCCCAGACAGACATTACCGTTCGACCCCAAAATCAAATCTCCCCGGCTGTCTGCTGCAGCTAAAGGCAGAACCAATTGAGATCCTATTTACTTTACAGTGCACTACTTTTATTACAATGCCTGCATACGCCTGTGGTCTAAAGCAGTGCCCTTGTAATAGAAACAGGGTGTCATTTTGGGACGAATGCATGGTTGAACATCTGAACGGGAACGTTCAACACAAAGTGGATTTTCCAATAGAAAGAGATTCAGACCACTAATTTAATTCACAGAGACACAGAGCTCAGTTAACCTAACCTCTGTCTGGAGCTCCGAGAGGTTGTTTCCTCCAGTCAGACCACTGCTTTGACAGGACGGTTAGTTATTGTATAACTTTATAATATAAAAGCCAGGGGCAATATCCTGTCCTCCTCTGGCTCACACAACAACACGTAACAATATCCTGTCCTCCTCTGGCTCACACAACAACACATAACAATATCCTGTCCTCCTCTGGCTCACACAACAACACATAACAATATCCTGTCCTCCTCTCGCTCACACAACAACACATAACAATATCCTGTCCTCCTCTGGCTCACACAACAACACATAAAAATATCCTGTCCTCCTCTGTCTCACACAACAACACATAACAATATCCTGTCCTCCTCTGGCTCACACAACAACACATAACAATATCCTGTCCTCCTCTGGCTCACACAACAACACATAACAATATCCTGTCCTCCTCTGGCTCACACAACAACACATAACAATATCCTGTCCTCCTCTGGCTCACACAACAACACATAATAATATCCTGTCCTCCTCTGGCTCACACAACAACACATAACAATATCCTGTCCTCCTCTGGCTCACACAACATAACACATAACAATGTTAACACATAACAATATAACAGTAACACAACAACACAGATGCATAGATGAATAACACAACAACACAGATTCATAGATGAATAACACAACAACACAGATTCATAGATGAATAACACAACAACACAGATTCATAGATGAATAACACAACAACACAGATTCATAGATGAATAACACAACAACACAGATTCATAGATGAATAACACAACAACACAGATTCATAGATGAATAACACAACAACACACAATAATGTAATAGTAACACAACAACACAGGGTGGCAGGTAGCCTAATGGTTAGAGCGTTGGGCCAGTAACTGAAAGGTTGCTGGATCGAATCCCCCGAGATGACAAGGTCAAAATCTATCGTTCTGCCCCTGAGCAAGGCAGTTAACCCACTGTTCCCCTGAGCAAGGCAGTTAACCCACTGTTCCCCTGAGCAAGGCAGTTAACCCACTGTTCCCCTGAGCAAGGCAGTTAACCCACTGTTCCCCTGAACAAGGCAGTTAACCCACTGTTCCCCGGATAAGATCTGGATAAGAGTGTCTGCTAAATAACTAAAATATCAAATGTAGCAACACAGGTTGCAGATAAAGACAATGCAGACCAACTGCATCCCAAATGGCACCCTATTCCCTACGTAGTGCACTACTTTAGACCAAGTCCCATACTTGCCCACAACATAGGCAAATATATACCAAAACAAGTTTAAAAGATTTGCAAGTATCCTGTATCATTCCAAGCTCAACACCCCTGACACACACTCAACACCTATGGCTGTCTGAACCAACAGTATCTTCCCATGTTGATAAGGTTAGGTGCTTCACAGGATTCTTTGGCTTTGTTTAAGTGCTCGGGAATATTTTGACATTTCAGAGTGATTTCCCTCCTTATATCTCACTGTACTGTGAATGAAATGGCCTTGTGTCACAGGAAACGGCTTGACATTAGCTGGGCCTGCTGGACTGCACCCATGACAGACAGACAGGCAGACAGACAGGCAGACAGACAGATAGACAGACAGGCAGACAGACAGACAGACAGACAGACAGGCAGACAGACAGGCAGACAGACAGGCAGGCAGGCAGACAAGCAGGCAGGCAGACAGACAGACAGACAGACAGACAGGCAGGCAGGCAGGCAGGCAGACAGACAGACAGACAGGCAGGCAGGCAGGCAGGCAGGCAAGCAGACAGGCAGACAGACAGGCAGACATTTGGGACACAACCAGAGTTCCTCCCTGTTTAAAGCAGTTCAGTATTCAACCAGAGTTCCTCCCTGTTTAAAGCAGTTCAGGATTCAGCCAGAGTTCCTCCCTGTTTAAAGCAGTTCAGTATTCAACCAGAGTTCCTCCCTGTTTAAAGCAGTTCAGTATTCAACCAGAGTTCCTCCCTGTTTAAAGCAGTTCAGGATTCAACCAGAGTTCCTCCCTGTTTAAAGCAGTTCAGGATTCAACCAGAGTTCCTCCCTGTTTAAAGCAGTTCAGGATTCAACCAGAGTTCCTCCCTGTTTAAAGCAGTTCAGGATTCAACCAGAGTTCCTCCCTGTTTAAAGCAGTTCAGGATTCAACCAGAGTTCCTCCCTGTTTAAAGCAGTTCAGTATTCAACCAGAGTTCCTCCCTGTTTAAAGCAGTTCAGGATTCAACCAGAGTTCCTCCCTGTTTAAAGCAGTTCAGGATTCAACCAGAGTTCCTCCCTGTTTAAAGCAGTTCAGTATTCAACCAGAGTTCGTCCCCGTTTAAAGCAGTTCAGTATTCAACCAGAGTTCCTCCCTGTTTAAAGCAGTTCAGTATTCAGCCAGAGTTCCTCCCTGTTTAAAGCAGTTCAGTATTCAACCAGAGTTCCTCCCTGTTTAAAGCAGTTCAGGATTCAACCTTCCTAAAGTCCTTATCTGCCTCCTCCCGAGGGGAAGGCTGCTCAGTCCACTCTTCTCCTCCTCTCCCTCTCTCATCACCTCTGTGTGACTTCATATCTCCACCAGTTACAGCCCAGAGAACCCAGCCCAGAGAACCCAGCCCAGAGAACCCAGCCCAGAGAACATCTACCTATAAAGACCAGACATATATTGTCCAGACTTAAACAGCTAAATCAAAATGACACAGGCATTTGATTTGTGTGTATTCCAAACATTTCTTAACAGTAGTGGCTGTTTGAAGTGAGCTAATCAGTAAATATGCTGTTTAAATAGAACAACTGTGGAAATAGCCTTACAGCATAAAATAATAACAATAATAACAATAATAACAATAACAACAATAATAACAATAACAATAATAACAATAATAACAATAATAACAATAACAACAATAATAACAATACTAACAATAATAACAATAATAATCATAACAATAATAACAATAATAACAATAATAACAATAATAATCATAACAATAATAACAATAATAACAATAATAATCGTAACAATAATAACAATAATAACAACAATAATAACAATAATAACAATAACAATAATAACAATAATAACAATAACAATAATAACATTAATAACAATAATAACAATCATAACAATAATAATCATAACAATAATAACATAATCTTCATCTCACCATAATAATTTAATTTCAAGGAGCAATCTGTGATTGGTACATCCATTTTTGGACAAATTTCCCCATCAATCTGTTTAAACGAGTTCATTTCCTTTTCGAATTTGCGTGTGTGTGTGTGTGTGTTGTTGTACAACCCTGCCTGTTGCTGGTCTGTCTGTTCTATACAGTAGTCAGGTGATTCCAGCCGGGTGTTTGAGTGATAGTGTCGGCCTGTAATGTGTCAGGATGCAGTATAATGAAACCAGGACTAGAGGTTACAGAGCTCTGTCTCTGTCCTTGTTCTCCGAGCACAAACCTCACAGGACTCCAAGCTGCACAGCACAGATAATACTACTCGACTCTACCTAAAGTACATGTCACGTCTAATGAATAAAATCTCCCTCGCCGGATAAAAAATTAGTTTCAATACTATTTATGGAAACAGTATTGGGCCGAGTTAAATGTATAATTGAATGAACTGTGAGGTCAGCCTGCTTCATTTGATTTGTCCTGTCAGGTAGGCAGGGAGACGGGCGTGCCTCCAGCCGCTGTCTCAGAGCTAGAAACTCTTAGAAAAAAAGGGTACCGAAGGGGTTCTGGCTGTCCCCATAGAATAACCCCTTTTGGTCCCAGGTAGAACCAGTTTTTGGTTCCAGGTAGAACCCCCTTTTGGTTCCAGGTAGAACCCCCTTTTGGTCCCAGGTAGAACCCCTTTTTGGTCCCAGGTAGAACCCCTTTTTGGTTCCAGGTAGAACCCCTTTTTGGTTCTAGGTACAACCCCTTTTTGGTTCCAGGTAGAACCCCTTTTTGGTTCCAGGTAGAACCCCTTTTTGGTTCCAGGTAGAACCCCTTTTTGGGTTCCATGTGGAACCCTCTGTGGAAATGGTTGCACATTGGAACTCAAAATGGTTCTACCTGGAACCAAAAAGGGTTCTTCAAAAGGTTTACTTATGTACGGGGACAGTCGCAGAACCCTTTTAGGTTCTAGATAGCACCTTTTAATCATAGAGTATAGAACCAATGGAAGGAGAGAGAGAGAGAGAGAGAGAGAGAGAGAGAGATAGAGAGATTTTTGAAGGTCACTATGAGCAGGAAGAATGGCAGAACAGCTTTCCATGTGTGACTAACCCTTCTACTAATGTAGTCCATACAAATATTTGGTGGCAGAGCCCCCCCCCACACACACACACGCACACACACACACACACACACACACACACACACACACACACACACTATTAATCATTCTTCTGGCATATCGATGTCTTATCTTTCCAGACACACTCTCATCCTCCAGTTCCATGTTCCACTGAAGGGGTTGACCTCTAGGGAGTGCTTTTCAGCCCAAGTTGATGAATCTTTTCACATTTTACACAAAGTGTCATTCTCAAATCCCTTCTGAGCTGTCTGCTTTCCCATTAATTATGGAACAGCAGTTTGATAAATCATCAATAGCATAATTGTGTTGTTCTTTAGGGAAGACGACCCTTAGTTCATAATGTCGTTGTTCTTTAGGGAAGACGACCCTTAGTTCACAATGTCGTTGTTCTTTAATTTAGGGAAGACGACCCTTAGTTCACAATGGGGTTGGTCTTTAGGGAAGACGACCCTTAGTTCATAATGTCGTTGTTCTTTAGGGAAGACGACCCTGAGATCATAATGGTGTTGTTCTTCAGGGAAGACGACCCTGAGATCATAATGTCGTTGTTCTTTGTTCTTTAGGGAAGACGACCCTGAGATCATAATGTCATTGTTCTTTAGGGAAGACGACCCTGAGATCATAATTTCGTTGTTCTTTAGTGAAGACGACCCTGAGATCATAATGTCGTTGTTCTTTGTTCTTTAGGGAAGACGACCCTGAGATCATAATGTCGTTGTTCTTTACGGAAGACGACCCTGAGATCATAATGTCGTTGTTCTTTGTTCTTTAGTGAAGACAACCCTGAGATCATAATGTCGTTGTTCTTTAGGGAAGACGACCCTGAGATCATAATGGTGTTGTTCTTTAGGGAAGACGGCCCTGAGATCATAATGTCGTTGTTCTTTAGGGAAGACGACCCTTAATTCACAATTGGGTTGTTCTTTAGGGAAGACGACCCTGAGATCATAATGTCGTTGTTCTTTGTTCTTTAGGGAAGACGACCCTGAGATCATAATGTCGTTGTTCTTTAGGGAAGACGACCCTTAGTTCACAATGGGGTTGTTCTTTAGGGAAGACGACCCCGAGATCATAATGTCGTTGTTCTTTGTTCTTTAGGGAAGACGACCCTGAGATCATAATGTCATTGTTCTTTAGGGAAGACGACCCTGAGATCTTAATGTCGTTGTTCTTTAGGGAAGACGACCCTGAGATCCTAATGTCGTTGTTCTTTAGGGAAGACGACCCTGAGATCATAATGTTGTTGTTCTTTAGGGAAGACGACCCTGAGATCATAATATTGTTGTTCTTTAGGGAAGACGACCCTGAGATCATAATGTCGTTGTTCTTTAGGGAAGACGACCCTGAGATCATAATGTCGTTGTTCTTTAGGGAAGACGACCCTGAGATCATAATGTTGTTGTTCTTTGTTCTTTAGGGAAGACGACCCTGAGATCATAATGCCGTTGTTCTTTAGGGAAGACGACCCTTAGTTCACAATGGGGTTGTTCTTTAGGGAAGACGACCCCGAGATCATAATGTCGTTGTTCTTTGTTCTTTAGGGAAGACGACCCTGAGATCATAATGTTGTTGTTCTTTAGGGAAGACGACCCTGAGATCATAATGTCGTTGTTCTTTAGGGAAGACGACCCTGAGATCATAATGACGTTGTTCTTTAGGGAAGACGACCCTTAGTTCACAATGGTGTTGTTCTTTAGAGAAGACGACCCTGATATGCCGCATATCGAGAAGCTGATTAAACAGAATTATCATTACACAGGTGCACCTTGTGCTGTGGATAATACAAGGATTCTGTTTAAAATGTGCAGTTTTGTCACACATGACAATGACACAGATGTCTCAAGTTTTGAGGGAGCGAGCAATTGGCATGCTGACTGCAGGTATGTCCACCAGAGCTGTTGCCAGAGAATGTTAATTTCTCTACCATAAGCCGCCTCCAACGTCGTTTTGTAGAAATTGGCAGTACGTCCAACCGGCCTCACCAGCGCAGACCACGTGTAACCACACCTGCCCAGGACCTCCACATCCGGATTCTTCACCTGCGTTATCGTCTGAGACCAACCACCCAGAGAGCTGATGAAACTGCCATCAAACTGCACCACGGAAGAATTTCTGCACAAACTGTCCGAAACATCCCAGGGAAGCTCATCTGACTTCAGTTTGGTGTCGTAACCAACTTCAGTGGGCAAATGCTCACCTTCGATGGCCACTGGCACACTGGAGAAGTGTGCTCTTCACGGATGAATCCCGGTTTTAAATGGGCAATTGGTAGACAGCGTGTAAGGCGTCGTGTGGGTGAGCGGTTTGCTGATGTTAACATTGTGAACAGAGTGCCCCATGGTGGTGGTGGGGTTACGGTATGGCCAGGCGTAAAGCTAAGGAAAACAAACACAATTTGAATGATGAGATCCTGAAGCCTATTGTGATGTCATTCATCCACCATCATCACCTCTCCTCCACCGTCATCGCCTTTCCTCCACCGTCATCACCTTTCCTCTGTCATCACCTCTCCACCGTCATCACCTTTCCACTGTCATCACCTCTCCCCCACCATCATCACCTTTCCTCCACCGTCATCACCTTTCCTCTGTCATCACCTCTCCACCGTCATCACCTTTCCACTGTCATCACCTCTCCACCGTCATCACCTTTCCTCTGTCATCACTTCTCCACCGTCATCACCATTCCACTGTCATCACCTCTCCCCCACCATCATCACCTTTCCTCCACCGTCATCACCTTTCCACTGTCATCACCTCTCCTCCACCGTCATCACCTTTCCACTGTCATCACCTCTCCACCGTCATCACCTCTCCTCCACCGTCATCACCTCTCCCCCACCGTCATCACCTCTCCTCCACCGTCATCACCTCTCCTCCACCGTCATCGCCTTTCCACCGTCATCACCTTTCCTCTGTCATCACCTTTCCTCTGTCATCACCTCTCCACCGTCATCACCTTTCCACTGTCATCACCTCTCCTCCACTGTCATCACCTTTCCTCCACCATCATCACCTCTCCTCCATCGTCATCACCTTTCCTCCACTGTCATCACCTCTCCTCCACCATCATCACCTCTCCCCCACCGTCATCACCTCCCCTCCACCGTCATCACCTCTCCTCCACCGTCATCGCCTTTCCACCGTCATCACCTTTCCTCTGTCATCACCTTTCCTCTGTCATCACCTCTCCACCGTCATCACCTTTCCACTGTCATCACCTCTCCTCCACTGTCATCACCTTTCCTCCACCGTCATCACCTCTCCACCGTCATCACCTTTCCTCTGTCATCACCTCTCCACCGTCATCACCTTTCCACTGTCATCACCTCTCCTCCACCGTCATCACCTCTCCTCCACCGTCATCACCTTTCCTCCACCGTCATCACCTCTCCTCCACCGTCATCACCTCTCCTCCACCGTCATCACCTCTCCTCCACCATCATCACCTCTCCTCCACCGTCATCACCTCTCCTCCACCATCATCACCTCTCCTCCACCGTCATCACCTCTCCTCCACCGTCATCACCTCTCCTCCACCGTCATCACCTCTCCTCCACCGTCATCACCTCTCCTCCACCATCATCAACTCTCCTCCACCGTCATCACCTCTCCTCCACCGTCATCACCTCTCCTCCACCGTCATCACCTCTCCACCGTCATCAACTCTCACCCGTCACCTCTTTCTTTCAGTATGATAACCATGTCGCTATACACAACGTTCTGGAAGCTGCACATTTCCTTGGTTCTTCCATGGCCTGCATACTCACCAGACATGTCACCCATTGAGCATGTTAGGGATGCTCTGGATGGACGTGTACAACAGCGTGTTCGAGTTCCCGCCAATATCAGGCAACTTCGCACAGCCATTGAAGGGCCGAGGGACAACATTCCACAGGTCACAATCAACAGCCTGATCAACTCAATGTGAAGGATATGTGTTTTGCTGCATGACGAAAATGGTGGGTCACATCAGATACTGACTGGTTTTCTGACCCACGCCCCCTACCTTTCTTTTAGGCATCTGTGGGCAGTCACTCCCCGTCATGAGAAAGCTTCCACTCTGTGCCATAAGCATTCACTTTCACCTTTTAAAAGTTGCAACCCTTCAGGTAGCCTAGTGGTTCAGAGCGCTGGGCCAGTAACCAAAAGGTCGCTTGTTTGAACTCATGAGCTGACTAGGTGTAAACTCTGTCGATGTACCCTTGAGCAAGGCACTTATTAACACTGGATAAGAGCGTCTGCTAAATTACATCAAACAATGTCATTCCCTGTTCCACTTGCTTTAACAGTGGTAACTATAGATGCCATTTTTTCTGTCAAATATGATGCTTATATTAATTCTCCTGAAAGAGACAGATTGATATATGGAACAAGCACGAGTGACAACATTTGGTTCTATTCACACAGAGCAATATGTAGGGATTAGGGATGCATGGAGTGGTGGAAAGGTGCTGCTCTCTAACCTCTGTGTGATGTATGGATGTGTATGGAGGTGTGTGGATGTGTATAGATGTGTATAGATGTGTATAGATGTGTATAGATGTGTATAGATGTGTATAGAGGTGTATAGATGTGTATGGAGGTGTATGGATGTGTATGGAGGTGTATAGATGTGTATAGATGTGTATAGATGTGTATAGATGTGTATAGATGTGTATGGAGGTGTATAGATGTGTATAGAGGTGTATGGAGGTGTATGGAGGTGTATGGATGTGTATAGATGTGTATAGATGTGTATAGATGTGTATAGATGTGTATAGATGTGTATAGAGGTGTATAGATGTGTATGGAGGTGTATAGAGGTGTATAGAGGTGTATAGATGTGTATAGATGTGTATGGATGTGTATGGAGGTGTATAGATGTGTATAGATGTGTATAGATGTGTATAGATGTGTATAGATGTGTATGGAGGTGTATAGATGTGTATAGAGGTGTATGGAGGTGTATGGAGGTGTATGGATGTGTATAGATGTGTATAGATGTGTATGGAGGTGTGTGGATGTGTATAGATGTGTATAGATGTGTATGGAGGTGTGTGGATGTGTATAGATGTGTATAGATGTGTATGGAGGTGTATGGAGGTGTATAGATGTGTATGGAGGTGTATGGAGGTGTATGGAGGTGTATAGATGTGTATAGATGTGTATGGATGTGTATGGAGGTGTATAGATGTGTATAGATGTGTATAGATGTGTATAGATGTGTATAGATGTGTATGGAGGTGTATAGATGTGTATAGAGGTGTATGGAGGTGTATGGAGGTGTATGGATGTGTATATATGTGTATAGATGTGTATGGAGGTGTGTGGAGGTGTGTGGATGTGTATAGATGTGTATGGAGGTGTATAGATGTGTATAGATGTGTATAGATGTGTATAGATGTGTATGGAGGTGTATAGATGTGTATAGAGGTGTATGGAGATGTATGGAGGTGTATGGATGTGTATAGATGTGTATAGATGTGTATGGAGGTGTGTGGATGTGTATAGATGTGTATAGATGTGTATAGATGTGTATAGATGTGTATAGATGTGTATGGAGGTGTATAGATGTGTATAGATGTGTATAGATGTGTATAGATGTGTATAGATGTGTATAGATGTGTATGGAGGTGTATAGATGTGTATAGATGTGTATGGAGGTGTATGGATGTGTATAGGGGTGTATGGAGGTGTATGGAGGTGTATGGATGTGTATAGATGTGTATAGATGTGTATAGATGTGTATGGAGGTGTGTGGATGTGTATAGATGTGTATGGAGGTGTATGGAGGTGTATGGATGTGTATAGAGGTGTATGTAGGTGTATGGATGTGTATAGATGTGTATAGATGTGTATAGATGTGTATAGAGGTGTGTGGATGTGTATAGATGTGTATAGAGGTGTATGGAGGTGTATGGAGGTGTATGGATGTGTATAGATGTGTATAGATGTGTATAGATGTGTATAGAGGTGTATGGAGGTGTATAGATGTGTATAGAGGTGTATGGAGGTGTATGGAGGTGTATGGATGTGTATAGATGTGTATAGATGTGTATAGATGTGTATGGAGGTGTATAGATGTGTATAGATGTGTATAGATGTGTATGGATGTGTATAGATGTGTATAGATGTGTATGGATGTGTATAGATGTGTATAGATGTGTATAGAGGTGTATGGAGGTGTATAGATGTGTATAGATGTGTATAGAGGTGTATAGATGTGTATAGAGGTGTATAGAGGTGTATAGATGTGTATAGATGTGTATAGATGTGTATAGAGGTGTATAGAGGTGTATTGAGGTGTATAGATGTGTATAGATGTGTATAGAGGTGTATGGAGGTGTATAGATGTGTATAGAGGTGTATGGAGGTGTATAGATGTGTATAGAGGTGTATGGAGGTGTATGGAGGTGTATGGATGTGTACAGATGTGTATAGAGGTGTATGGATGTGTATGGATGTGTATAGATGTGTATGGAGGTGTATAGATGTGTATAGATGTGTATAGAGGTGTATGGATGTGTATAGATGTGTATAGATGTGTATAGATGTGTATAGATGTGTATGGATGTGTATAGATGTGTATAGATGTGTATAGATGTGTATGGAGGTGTATAGATGTGTATAGATGTGTATAGAGGTGTATGGAGGTGTATAGATGTGTATAGATGTGTATAGATGTGTATAGATGTGTATGGATGTGTATGGAGGTTTATAGATGTGTATAGATGTGTATGGAGGTGTATGACGATGAAAAAGCCAAACCTTGACCCAGAAAATATAAAAAACTATCGGCCTATATCGAAGACAAACAATGTATACGAAACGCTTCAATCTGGTTTTAAACGCCATCATGGCACTGAGACTGCACTTGTGAAGGTGGTAAATGATTTTTAATGGCATCAGACCGAGGCTCTGCATCTGTCCGCGTGCTCCTAGACCTTAGTGCTGCTTTTCATACCATCAATCACCACATTCTTTTGGAGAGATTGGAAACCCAAATTGGTCTACATGGACAAGTTCTGGCCCGGTTTAGATCTTATCTGTCGGAAAGTTATCAGTTTGTCTCTGTGAATGGTTTGTCCTCTGACAAATCAACTGTACATTTCGGTGTTCCTCAAGGTTCCGTTTTAGGACCACTATTGTTTTCACTATATATTTTACCTCTAGGGGAGGTCATTCGGAAACATAATGTTAACTTTCACTGCTATGCGGATGACACACAGCTGTACATTTCAATGAAAATTGCCCTCACTAGAAGCCTGTGTTTCAGACATAAGGAAGTGGATGGGGCTGCAAACGTTCTACTTTTAAACTCAGACAAAACAGATATGCTTGTTCTAGGTCCCAAGAAACAAAGAGATCTTCTGTTGAATCTGACAATTCATCTCTAATGGCTGTACAGTCAAATTAAACTGTGAAGGATCTCGGCATTACTCTGGACCCTGATCTCTCTTTTGACAAACATATCAAGACTGTTTCAAGGACAGCTTTTTTCCATCTACGTAACATTGCAAAAATCTGAAACTTTCTGTCCAAAAATGATGCAGAAAATTAATTCATGCTTTTGTTACTTCTTGTTTAAAGCACTAAATAAACTTCAGTTAGTGTTAAATACGGCTGCTAGAATCCTGACTAGAACCAAAAAATGTCATCACATTACTCCAGTTCTAGCCTCTTTACACTAGATTCCTGTTAAGACAAGGGCTGATTTCAAGGTTTTACTGCTAACCAACAAGGCATTACATGGGCTTGCTCCTACCTATCTCTCTGATTTGGTCCTGCCGTACATACCTACACGTACGCTACGGTCACAAGACGCAGGCCTCCTAATTGTCTCTATAATTTCTAAGCAAACAGCTGGAGGCAGGGCTTTCTCCTATAGAGCTCCATTTTTTATGGAATGGTCTGCCTACCCATGTGAGAGATGCAGACTCGGTCTCAACCTTTAAGTCTTTACTGAAGACTCATCTCTTCAGTAGGTCATATGATTGACTGAAGTCTGGCCCAGGAGTGTGAAGGTGAACGGAAAGGCTCTGGAGCAACGAACCGCCCTTGCTGTCTCTGCCTGTCCGGCTCCCCTCTCTCCACTGGGATTCTCTGCCTCTATCCCTATTACAGGGGCTGAGTCACTGGCATACTGGTGCTCTTCCATGCCGTCCCTAGGAAGCGTGCGTCACTTGAGTGGGTTGAGTCACTGACGTGATCTTCCTGTCTGGGTTGGCGCCCCCCCTTGGGTTGTGCCGTGGCGGAGATCTTTGTGGGCTATACTCGGCCTTGTCTCAGGATGGTAAGTTGGTGGTTGAAGATATCACTCTAGTGGTGTGGGGGCTGTGCTTTGGCAAAGTGGGTGGGGTTATATCCTGCCTGTTTGGCCCTGTCCCGGGGTATCATCGGATGGGGCCACAGTGTCTCCTGATCCCTCCTGTCTCAGCCTCCAGTATTTATGCTTCAGTAGTTTATGAGTCAGGGGGCTAGGGTCAGTGTGTTATATCTGGAGTACTTCTCCTGTCTTATCCGGTGTCCTGTGTGAATTTAAGTATGCTCTCTCTAATTCTCTCTTTCTTTCTTTCTTTCTTTCTTTCTCTCTCTCGGAGGACCTGAGCCCTAGGACCATGCCTCATCACCTGGCATGATGACTCCTTGCTGTCCCCAGTCCACCTGGCCGTGCTGCTGCTCCAGTTTCAACTGTTCTGCCTGCGGCTATGGAACCCTGACCTGTTCCCCGGACGTGCTACCTGTCCCAGACATGCTGTTTTCAACTCTGTAGAGACAGCAGGAGTGGTAGAGATACTCTGAATGATCGGCTATGAAAAGCCAACTGACATTTACTCCTGAGGTGCTGACCTGTTGCACCCTCGACAACTACTGTGATTATTACTATTATTACTATTTGACCATGCTGGTCATTTATGAACATTTGAACATCTTGGCCATGTTCTGTTATAATCTCCACCCGGCACAGCCAGAAGAGAACTGGCCACCCCTCATAGCCTGGTTCCCCTTTAGGTATCTTCCTAGGTTTTGGCCTTTCTAGGGAGTTTTTCCTAGCCACCGTGCTTCTACACCTGCATTGTTTGCTGGTTGGGGGTTTTAGGATGGGTTTCTGTACAGCACTTTGAGATATCAGCTGATGTAAGAAGGGCTTTATAAATTGATTTGATTTGATATGATGGTGTATGGAGGAGTATGGCAGGGAGGGGTCAAAGGTCACCTTATCTGCAGATAAACGCTAAAGAGCTCCAGCTCAGTGTCAGTTCCTTGACATGTAATATGATTCTCACACTATTACAATGATTTAGGAAATGTGTTTTTTATTACACTGTTGATTAGGAAACCCTTTCTGTGTGATTCAACAGCTACTGAGAGAGAGATGCACGTTTCTCCTCTTGAGCAGAATTCAGACCTGTGTTTTGAGGAGGAGATTGAGGATGTTCTCAAGTGTTAGTTCTGGATACTGGGTCTAAGCAGCTCTG
>NC_143048.1:46285000-46290000 GCF_057628025.1 Oncorhynchus mykiss | reverse complement strand
GAGACCTATGAACTATTTAGTCATTAGGGTGTCATTAGAGATACATGACCAAGTTCTTCAGTTTGATCAGACGCCATCACAGCCAGGCCACAGTGGGTTTTTGTCTCAAACAGCACCCTATTCCCTATATAGTGCACTACCAAACAGCACCCTATTCCCTATATAGTGCACTACCAAACAGCACCCTATTCCCTATATAGTGCACTACCAAACAGCACCCTATTCCCTATATAGTGCACTACCAAACAGCACCCTATTCCCTATATAATACACTACCAAACAGCACCCTATTCCCTATATAGGACACTACCAAACAGCACCCTATTCCCTATATAGTGCACTACATTTGACCGGAGACCTATGAACTATTTAGTCATTAGGGTGTCATTAGAGATACATGACCAAGTTCTTCAGTTTGATCAGACGCCATCACAGCCAGGCCACAGTGGGTTTTTGTCTCAAACAGCACCCTATTCCCTATATAGTGCACTACCAAACAGCACCCTATTCCCTATATAGTGCACTACCAAACAGCACCCTATTCCCTATATAGTGCACTACCAAACAGCACCCTATTCCCTATATAGTGCACTACCAAACAGCACCCTATTCCCTATATAATACACTACCAAACAGCACCCTATTCCCTATATAGTGCACTACCAAACAGCACCCTATTCCCTATATAGTGCACTACCAAACAGCACCCTATTCCCTATATAGTGCACTACCAAAAAGCACCCTATTCCCTATATAGGACACTACCAAACAGCACCCTATTCCCTATATAGTGCACTACCAAACAGCACCCTATTCCCTATATAGGACACTACCAAACAGCACCCTATTCCCTATATAGGACACTACCAAACAGCACCATATTCCCTATATAGGACACTACCAAACAGCACCCTATTCCCTATATAGTGCACTACCAAACAGCACCCTATTCCCTATATAGGACACTACCAAACAGCACCCTATTCCCTATATAGTGCACTACCAAACAGCACCCTATTCCCGAAATAATACACTACCAAACAGCACCCTATTCCCTATATAGTGCACTACCAAAAAGCACCCTAATCCCTATATAGTGCACTACCAAACAGCACCCTATTCCCTATACAGGACACTACCAAACAGCACCCTATTCCCTATATAGGACACTACCAAACAGCAGCCTATTCCCTATATAGTACACTACCAAACAGCACCCTATTCCCAATATAGTGCACTACCAAACAGCACCCTATTGCCTATATAGGACACTACCAAACAGCACCCTATTCCCTATATAGTGCACTACCAAACAGCACCCTATTCCCTATATAGTACACTACCAAACAGCACCCTATTCCCTATATAGTGCACTACATTTGACCGGAGACCTATGAACTATTTAGTCATTAGGGTGTCATTAGAGATACATGACCAAGTTCTTCAGTTTGATCAGACGCCATCACAGCCAGGCCACAGTGGGTTTTTGTCTCAAACAGCACCCTATTCCCTATATAGTGCACTACCAAACAGCACCCTATTCCCTATATAGTGCACTACCAAACAGCACCCTATTCCCTATATAGTGCACTACCAAACAGCACCCTATTCCCTATATAGTGCACTACCAAACAGCACCCTATTCCCTATATAATACACTACCAAACAGCACCCTATTCCCTATATAGGACACTACCAAACAGCACCCTATTCCCTATATAGTGCACTACATTTGACCGGAGACCTATGAACTATTTAGTCATTAGGGTGTCATTAGAGATACATGACCAAGTTCTTCAGTTTGATCAGACGCCATCACAGCCAGGCCACAGTGGGTTTTTGTCTCAAACAGCACCCTATTCCCTATATAGTGCACTACCAAACAGCACCCTATTCCCTATATAGTGCACTACCAAACAGCACCCTATTCCCTATATAGTGCACTACCAAACAGCACCCTATTCCCTATATAGTGCACTACCAAACAGCACCCTATTCCCTATATAATACACTACCAAACAGCACCCTATTCCCTATATAGTGCACTACCAAACAGCACCCTATTCCCTATATAGTGCACTACCAAACAGCACCCTATTCCCTATATAGTGCACTACCAAAAAGCACCCTATTCCCTATATAGGACACTACCAAACAGCACCCTATTCCCTATATAGTGCACTACCAAACAGCACCCTATTCCCTATATAGGACACTACCAAACAGCACCCTATTCCCTATATAGGACACTACCAAACAACACCATATTCCCTATATAGGACACTACCAAACAGCACCCTATTCCCTATATAGTGCACTACCAAACAGCACCCTATTCCCTATATAGGACACTACCAAACAGCACCCTATTCCCTATATAGTGCACTACCAAACAGCACCCTATTCCCGAAATAATACACTACCAAACAGCACCCTATTCCCTATATAGTGCACTACATTTGACCGGAGACCTATGAACTATTTAGTCAATCGGGTGTCATTAGAGATACATGACCAAATTCTTCAGTTTGATCAGACGCCATCACAGCCAGGCCACAGTGGGTTTTTGTCTCAAACAGCACCCTATTCCCTATATAGTGCACTACCAAACAGCACCCTATTCCCTATATAGTGCACTAACAAACAGCACCCTATTCCCTATATAGGACACTACCAAACAGCACCCTATTCCCTATATAGTGCACTACCAAACAGCACCCTATTCCCTATATAGTGCACTACCAAACAGCACTCTATTAAATATATAGTGCACTACCAAACAGCACCCTATTCCCTATATAATGCACTACCAACTCTATATAGTGCACTACCAAACAGCACCCTATTCCCTATATAGTGCAGTACCAAACAGCACCCTATTCCCTATATAGTGCACTACCAAACAGCACCCTATTCCCTATATAGTGCACTACCAACTCTATATAGGGCACTACCAAACAGCACTCTATTCCCTATATAGTGCACTACCAATCCCTATATAGGGCACTACCAAACAGCACCCTATTCCCTATATAGTGCACTACCAATCCCTATATAGGGCACTACCAAACAGCACCCTATTCCCTATATAGTGCACTACCAACTCTATATAGAGCACTACCAAACAGCACCCTATTCCCTATATAGTGCACTACCAACTCTATATAGGGCACTACCAAACAGCACCCTATTCCCTATATAGTGCACTACCAACTCTATATAGGGCACTACCAAACAGCACCCTATTCCCTATATAGTGCACTACCAACTCTATATAGGGCACTACCAAACAACACCCTATTCCCTATATATTGCACTACCAACTCTATATAAGGCACTACCAAACAGCACCCTATTCCCTATATAGTGCACTACCAACTCTATATAGGGCACTACCAAACAGCACCCTATTCCCTATATAGTGCACTACCAACTCTATATAGGGCACTACCAAACAGCACCCTATTCCCTATATAGGGCACTACCAACTCTATATAGGGCACTACCAAACAGCACCCTATTCCCTATATAGTGCACTACCAATCCCTATATAGGGCACTACCAACAGCACCCTATTCCCTATATAGGGCACTACCAATCCCCTATTTAACGGCTTGATGATTCGTTGAGAAGTTGAATCAGGTGTGGTAGCTGTGAAATAGTTTAAATACATGGAACGGCTGGGGGTCCCCGAGGAGAGGTTTGAGAACCCCTGCCTTAGACTGCATGTCCACTGGGTGCTATTTTAAGTAGGCAGCTATAGCTGGTCTCCTGTGAATTCTTACAGGGTACTGGGTTATAATACCATAAATGTATATATTTGTAGGGGGGTCGGGGGGTCAGCTGTTTTATTATATGTTCAAGGCAAGATTTAGTCAGAATAAATCGTTGGACAGAAATACTATTTGATTGTGAGAGCACATCCAACATAGAAAATTATGATGAATAATACATAGAACATGCACAGACCTAGCGGACAACAACAGATGCTATGCTAACTGAAATATAAAGCAACAACAGATGCTATGATAACTGAAATATAAAGCAACAATAGATACAATGATAACTAATGTATAATGCAACATTAGATAATATGCTAACTGATATATAAAGCGACAATAGATGCTATGCTAACTGATATATAAAGCAACAATATATTATATGCTAACTGATATATAAAGCGAAAATAGATTCTATGCTAACTGATATATAAAGCAACATTAGATGCTATATTACCTGATATATAAAGCAACATTAGATGCTATGCTAACTGATATATAAAGCAACATTAGATGCTATGCTAACTGATATATAAAGCAACATTAGATGCTATGCTAACTGATATATAAAGCAACATTAGATGCTATGCTAACTGATATATAAAGCAACATTAGATGCTATATTACCTGATATATAAAGCAACATTAGATGCTATGCTAACTGATATATAAAGCAACATTAGATGCTATGCTAACTGATATATAAAGCAACATTAGATGCTATGCTAACTGATATATAAAGCAACATTAGATGCTATGCTAACTGGTCCCACAACGAAATAGAAAATAAACTGTATGTTGAGATTCAGTTCGGAGATTTTGAGGTGGAAATTAAAAACTTCAGAGGTCTTTTGACATTGCACATTTTCCCTTTCACGTTTGATTAATGCACAGAATGAGCGGAGGAGTTCCACCAGCTGATTGTCAATTGTTTAATTGATTTTTAGTAGATATACAGGGCGGGGGGGGGTATGTACCTAGCTTTTAGAGAGTTGGGCCAGTCACCAAAAGGTCGATTTAAGGCAGTCCCCCACCGCACTTCTCTGATTCAGAGGGAAGACACATTTCAGTTGAAGGCATTCAGTTGTACAACTAATTAGGGACTCCCCCCTTTCTTACATTGGGCCTACGTGTAAAAATAAATAAAAAAGGTGTCTCAGCTCAACTAAATTGTCTTTGGATTCAATTGCATGAACATCTTGACGGCTTTACGAAGTGAGA
>NC_143048.1:46267500-46280000 GCF_057628025.1 Oncorhynchus mykiss | reverse complement strand
AGAGTACAGTACAGTAGAGTACAGTATGGTACAGTACAGCAGAGTACAGTACAGTAGAGTACAGTGCAGTACAGTACAGTAGAGTACAGTACAGTACAGTAGAGTACAGTACAGTAGAGTACAGTAGAGTACAGTACAGTAGAGTACAGTACAGTACAGTAGAGTACAGTACAGTAGAGATCAGTACAGTACAGTACAGTACAGTACAGTAGAGATCAGTACAGTAGAGTACAGTACAGTAGAGTACAGTACAGTAGAGTACAGTACAGTAGAGATCAGTACAGTACAGTACAGTACAGTACAGTAGAGATCAGTACAGTAGAGTACAGTACAGTACAGTAGAGTACAGTACAGTAGAGTAAAGTACAGTAGAGTAAAGTACAGTAGAGTACAGTACAGTAGAGTACAGTACAGTAGAGTAAAGTACAGTAGAGTAAAGTACAGTAGAGTACAGTACAGTAGAGTACAGTAGAGTACAGTACAGTACAGTAGAGTACAGTCTATAACGTGCTATACTGTAATGTAATGTTTTGGCCAAATAGATGTCAGTGTTTGGTCTCTAGGAGGGTTAGAGCCCCCTGTTGGTAATACATCTCAAGACTGTCCACATGTCCACTACCCACATGGTGGTCCTCTGTAGCTCAGTTGGTAGAGCCTGGGGCGTGCTACTTTACAATGGAGATAGCCTCACTTGTGCTGCCTGTGCTGTCACAGACGCCATAATTGACTTATTTTGGAATTTTAAGAATCCCCATAAGTAACCTACAGTACCAGTCAAAGGTTTGGACACACCCTACTCATTCCAGGGTTTTTCTTTATTTTTTAAAACAATTTTCTACATTGTAGAATAACTGTGAAGACATTACAACTATGAAAAAACACATATGGATTCATGTAGTAACCAAAAAAGGGTTAAACAAATCAACATGTATTTTATATTTGAGATTCTTCTAAAAAGCAACCCTTTACCATGATGAAAGCTTTGCAACTCTCTTGGAATTCTCTCAACCAGCGTCATGAGGTAGTCACCTGGAATGCATTTCAATTATCAGGTGTGCCTTTTTTAAAAGTTAATTTGTGGAATTTCATTCCTTCTTAATGCATTTGAGCCAATCAGTTGTGTTGTGACAAGTTAGGGGTGGTATACAGAAGATAGCCCTATTTGGTAAAACACAAAGTCCGTATTATGCCAAGAACAGCTCAAATAAGCAAAGAGAAATGACAGTCCATCGTTACTTTAAGACGTGAAGGTCGGTCAATACGGAACGTTTCTTCAAGTGCCGTCGCAAAAACCACCAAGCGCCTTGATGAAACTGGCTCTCATGATGGACCGCCACAGGAAAGGAAGTCCCAAAGTCATCTCTGCTGCAGAGTATAAGTTCAGTAGAGTTACCAGCCACAGAAATTGCAGCCCAAATAAATGCTTATCAAACATCAACTGTTCAGAAGGGACTGCGTGAATCAGGCCTTCATGGTTGAATTTCTGCAAAGAAAACATTACCAAAGGACACCAAGAAGAAGAATAGATTTGCTTGGGCCAAGAAAAACAAGCAATGGACATTAGACCGGTAAAAATTTGTCCTTCGGTCTGATGAGTCCAAATGTGAGATTTTTGGTTCCAACCACCGTGTCTTTGTGAGACGCAGAGTAGGTGAATAGATGATCTCCACATGTGCGGTTCCCACCGTGAAGCATGGAGGAGGAGGTGTGATGGTGTGGGGGTGCTATGCAGATGACACTGTCTGATTTATTTAGAATTCAAGGCACACTTAACCAGAGGAGTACGGGACAGCCACCGCTCATTAGAACCAGGTGTATATTAAACCTTTACTGCAGTGGGCTAAATCAGGGTAACACAGATTATTAAGATTAGATTATTATTAAGCCTGGCAAGGGCAAAACAATTCAAGGAGAACAGGAAATGTATACAAGCTCTTCTTCGTGGGTTTAGAAAGTGAAACAGATATCCATCAGAGTCCCCTAATCAATCCTGACAGACAGCTTGTCTAGCTGCACAGCATCACGTGCTATACTGTAGCTGTTTACTACTCACATTATCATGAGGTATACTGTAGTTGTTTACAACTCACAGCATCATGAGGTATACTGTAGCTGTTTACAACTCACAGCATCATGAGGTATACTATAGCTGTTTACAACTCACAGCATCATGAGGTATACTATAGCTGTTTACAACTCACAGCATCATGAGGTATACTATAGCTGTTTACAACTCACAGCATCATGAGGTATACTGTAGCAGTTTACAACTCACAGCATCAATAGGTATACTATAGCTGTTTACAACTCACAGCATCATGAGGTATACTATAGCTGTTTACAACTCACAGCATCATGAGGTATACTGTAGCTGTTTACTACTCACAGCATCATGAGGTATACTGTAGCTGTTTACTACTCACAGCATCATGAGGTATACTGTAGCTGTTTACAACTCACAGCATCATGAGGTATACTGTAGCTGTTTACAACTCACAGCATCATGAGGTATACTGTAGCTGTTTACTACTCACAGCATCATGAGGTATACTGTAGCTGTTTACTACTCACAGCATCATGAGGTATACTGTAGCTGTTTACTACTCACAGAATCATGAGGTATACTATAGCTGTTTACAACTCACAGCATCATGAGGTATACTGTAGCAGTTTACTACTATACTTGGTCAAAAGTAGTGCACTATAAAGGGAATAGGGGGTGGTTTGGGATGTGCAGTTGAAGTCAGAAGTGTACATACACCATAGCCAAATACATTTAAATTCAGTTTTTCACAATTCCTGACATTTTAATCCTAGTTTAAAAAAAATCCCTGTTTTAGGTCAGTTAGGATCACCACTTTATTTTAAGAATGGATAAAATGTGGAATAAGTCAAGGGCTACGAATACTTCCTGAAGGCACACATATATAGAGAGACACACTCCAATATTGATTCAGCTCAGAGGTCCAGAGTTGAATTTGACAGCTATAGAGGGAAGTGTCCAATTGAACTAGCTTCAGGTCTTAACTGTAAATTAAGTATGCTTTTTACTTTACTTGACTTTTGTACGACATTTTAAGAATGTGAAATGTCACAATACTACTTGAGAGAATGATTTATTTCAGCTTTTAATTCTTTCATCACATTCCCAGTGGGTCAGAAGTTCACATACACTCAATTAGTATTTGGTAGCATTGCCTTTAAATTGTTTAACTTGGGTCAAATGTTTCGGGTAGTCTTCCACAAGCTTCCCACAATTAGTTGGGTGAATTCTGGCCCATTCCTCCTGACATAGCTGATGTAACTGAGTCAGGTTTGTAGGCCACCTTGCTTGCACACGCTTTTTCAGTGCTGCCCACAAATGTTCTACAAGATTGAGGTCAGGGCTTTGTGATGGCCACTCAAATACCTTGACTTTGTTGTCCTTAAAAGCCATTTTGCCACAACTTTGGAAGTATGCTTGGGGTCATTGTTAATTTGGAAGACCCATTTGCGACCAAGCTTTAACTTCCTGACTAATGTCTTGAGACACTGCTTCAATATATCCACATAATTTACCTCCCTCATGAAGCCATCTATTTGGTAAAGTGCACCAGTCACTCCTGCAGCAAAGCAGCCCCACAACATGATGCTGCCACCCATGTGTTTCACGGTAGGGATGGTGTTCTTCAGCTTGCAAGCCTCCCCATTTTTCTTCCTAACATAAAGATGGTCATTATGGCCAAACAGTTCTATTTTTGTTCAGACCAGAGGACATTTCTCCAAAAAGTACAATCTTTGTCCTCATGTGCAGTTGCAAACCTTAGTCTGGCTTTTTTATGGCGTTTTTTGAGCAGTGGCTTCTTCCTTGCAGAACTGCCTTTCAGGTTATGTCGATATAGGACTCGTTTTACTGTGGATATATATACCTTTGTACTTGTTTCCTCCAGCATCTTCACAAGGTCCTTTGCTGTTGTTCTGGGATTGATTTGTACTTTTCACACCAAAGTACGTTCATCTCTAGGAGACAGAACGCGTCTCCTTCCTGAGCGGTATGACGGCTCCGTGGTCTCATGGTGTTTATATGTGCATACTATTGTTTATACAGATGAACGTGGTACCTTAAGGCATTTGGAAATTGCTCCCAAGGATGAACCAGACTTGTGGAGGTCTACAAATTATTTTCTGAGGTCTTGGCTGATTTCTTGGTATTTTCCCATAATGTCAAGCAAAGAGGCACTGAGTTTGAAGGAAGGCCTTGAAATACATCCACAGGTACACCTCCAATTGTCTCAAATTTTGTCAATTAGCCTATTAGAAGCTTCTAAAGCCATGACATTATTTTCTGGAATATTCCAAGCTGTTTAAAGGCACAGTCAACTTAACGTATGTAAACTTCTGACCCACTGGAATTGTGATAAAATTAATTATAAGTGAAATAATCTGTCTGTAATCAATTGCCGGAAAAATCACTTGTGTCATGCACAAAGTAGATGTCCTAACCGACTTGCCAAAACTATAGTTTGTTAACAAGAAATCGGTAGAAAAAAATGAGTTTTAATGACTCCAACCTAAGTGCATGTAAACTTCTGGTGGACTACATAAAGATCTGGTGGACTACATAAAGATCTGGTGGACTACATAATGATCTGGTGGACTACATAATGAGCTGGTGGACTACATAAAGATCTGGTGGACTACATAATGATCTGGTGGACCACATAATGATCTGGTGGACCACATAAAGATCTGGTGGACTACATAATGATCTGGTGTACCACATAATGATCTGGTGGACTACATAATGATCTGGTGGACCGCATAATGATCTGGTGGACTACATAAAGATCTGGTGGACTACATAAACATATGGTGGACTACATAATGATCTGGTGGACTACATAATGATCTGGTGGACCACACAAAGACCTGGTGGACCACACAAAGACGTGGCACGGTTAACCCTACATAACACTGTGACCTGATGTGGCACGGATAACCCTCCATAACACTGTGACCTGATGTGGCACGGATAACCCTCCATAACACTGTGACCTGATGTGGCACGGATAACCCTCCACAACACTGTGACCGGATGTGGCACAGATAACCCTCTATAACACTGTGACCTGATGTGGCAATGATAACCCTCCATAACACTGTGACCTGATGTGGCACTGATAACCCTCCATAACACTGTGACCTGATGTGGCACGGATAACCCTCCATAACACTGTGACCTGATGTGGCACTGATAACCCTTCATAATGATGTTACACATCTGTACAACAATTCCTTGGCAAAGGTGACACAAAACATCATCTTTAGACACCCGGAACACACACGTGTACACACATATGTACACACACAGCAACCTCACACCATCACACACACCTCTGAGTTCATCTAAGGGTTGAACAACCAAACCAGGCAAACAGAGGACTTACCCCTAGTGGCTCCATGGCTGGTTGTCATGGTCTTAAACACCACACACCTAATTAATTCACACAGTTCTATATTTAGCCCTGCGAGGCTATGGTGATGAGAGTTCTATAACAAAATAGCGCGTGTGTGTGTGTGTGTGTGTGTGTGTGTCGTAGTCATTATTATAGTCATAATTTCTGCACTGGTCAGAGAACATGTCTGTTTAGCTGCCTTTCTCCCTCTTCCCTTTCAGGCCTGTTTCCTGTTCCCCTTTGGTGCTTCTTTTCTGTTCCCCTTTGGTGCCTGTTTCCTGTTCCCCTTTGGTGCTTCTTTTCTGTTCCCCTTTGGTGCCTGTTTCATGTTCCCCTTTGGTGCCTGTATCATGTTCCCCTTTGGTGCCTGTTTCCTGTTCCCCTTTGGTGCCTGTAGCATGTTCCCCTTTGGTGCCTGTATCATCTTCCCCTTTGGTGCCGGTTTCCTGTTCCCCTTTGGTGCCTGTATCGTGTTCCCCTTTGGTGCCTGTTTCCTGTTCCCCTTTGGTGCCTGTCTCGTGTTCCCCTTTGGTGCCTGTATCATGTTCCCCTTTGGTGCCGGTTTCCTGTTCCCCTTTGGTGCCTGTATCGTGTTCCCCTTTGGTGCCTGTATCATGTTCCCCTTTGGTGCCTGTTTCCTGTTCCCCTTTGGTGCCTGTATCATGTTCCCCTTTGGTGCCTGTATCATGTTCCCCTTTGGTGCCTGTTTCTTGTCCCCCTTTGGTGCCTGTATCGTGTTCCCCTTTGGTGCCTGTTTCTTGTCCCCCTTTGGTGCCTGTATCATGTTCCCCTTTGGTGCCTGTTTCCTGTTCCCCTTTGGTGCCTGTATCATGTTCCCCTTTGGTGCCTGTTTCCTGTTCCCCTTTGGTGCCTGTATCATGTTCCCCTTTGGTGCCTGTATCATGTTCCCCTTTGGTGCCGGTTTCCTGTTCCCCTTTGGTGCCTGTATCGTGTTCCCCTTTGGTGCCTGTTTCCTGTTCCCCTTTGATGCCTGTATCGTGTTCCCCTTTGGTGCCTGTATCATGTTCCCCTTTGGTGCCGGTTTCCTGTTCCCCTTTGTTGCCTGTATCGTGTTCCCCTTTGGTGCCTGTATCATGTTCCCCTTTGGTGCCTGTTTCATGTTCCCCTTTGGTGCCTGTATCATGTTACCCTTTGGTGCCTGTTTCCTGTTCCCCTTTGGTGCCTGTATCGTGTTCCCCTTTGGTGCCTGTATCATGTTTCCCTTTGGTGCCTGTTTCATGTTCCCTTTGGTGCCTGTTTCATGTTCCCCTTTGGTGCCTGTTTCATGTTCCCCTTTGGTGCCTGTATCATGTTCCCTTAGAGGACCTGTTCTGTTTTCCCTTTGGGGAATAATGGTATTGAACTCAGCTGTACTTTGGGCACACTTATGCTTGTCATGGCGGTGAGGTGTATAATGTCCAATTAGTCTGACAGAAATAGCAGAGCAAATAAATCATGTTCTTTGCAACTGTAGAGAGGACAGAACTGAGACGGGGCGCATGGTGGAGAGAGCCTGTGGCCCAAATGGCACGCCATTTCCTATATAGTGCACTAGTTTTGACCAGACCCCTATTCAAAAGTAGTGAACTATATAGGGAATAGGGCGGCCATGTAAGACGCGACCAGAGCGAGTCTGTCAGGTGGACCGAACCAAATTACCCCTCCAACGAGGGACGCAAGGCTCCCACGGACCATGTGATTCATTAATATTCCTATTTCAGGGAGCGAGAGAGAAAGTGCACTCAATACACTTTTCCTCCACGTACTGTGGCTTACCATTATTTCTGACACCGGCAGCTTGGTTCAACATAACCCCTGCTGGGCCGGGCTGGATCTGAACGCCCGGGGCTTGCTAATGAACGTCGCCTAGTCACAGGTACTTTTCCATGGGAGTCATGACCATGTTGGTCTCACTGTGTGAGAGTAGGGAAGTTCGTTGGTCATGACCATGTTGGTCTCACTGTGTGAGAGTAGGGCAGGTCGTTGTTCACGACCATGTTGGTCTCACTGTGTGAGAGTAGGGCAGGTCGTTGTTCACGACCATGTTGGTCTCACTGTGTGAGAGTAGGGCAGGTCGTTGTTCACGACCATGTTGGTCTCACTGTGTGAGAGTAGGGCAGGTCGTTGTTCACGACCATGTTGGTCTCACTGTGTGAGAGTAGGGCAGGTCGTTGTTCACGACCATGTTGGTCTCACTGTGTGAGAGTAGGGAAGTTCGTTGGTCACGACCATGTTGGTCTCACTGTGTGAGAGTAGGGCAGGTCGTTGTTCACGACCATGTTGGTCTCACTGTGTGAGAGTAGGGCAGGTCGTTGTTCACGACCATGTTGGTCTCACTGTGTGAGAGTAGGGCAGGTCGTTGTTCACGACCATGTTGGTCTCACTGTGTGAGAGTAGGGCAGGTCGTTGTTCACGACCATGTTGGTCTCACTGTGTGAGAGTAGGGCAGGTCGTTGTTCACGACCATGTTGGTCTCACTGTGTGAGAGTAGGGCAGGTCGTTGTTCACGACCATGTTGGTCTCACTGTGTGAGAGTAGGGCAGGTCGTTGTTCACGACCATGTTGGTCTCACTGTGTGAGAGTAGGGCAGGTCGTTGTTCACGACCATGTTGGTCTCACTGTGTGAGGGTAGGGCAGGTCGTTGTTCACGACCATGTTGGTCTCACTGTGTGAGAGTAGGGCAGGTCGTTGTTCACGACCATGTTGGTCTCACTGTGTGAGAGTAGGGCAGGTCGTTGTTCACGACCATGTTGGTCTCACTGTGTGAGAGTAGGGCAGGTCGTTGTTCACGACCATGTTGGTCTCACTGTGTGAGAGTAGGGAAGTTCGTTGGTCACGACCATGTTGGTCTCACTGTGTGAGAGTAGGGCAGGTCGTTGTTCACGACCATGTTGGTCTCACTGTGTGAGAGTAGGGCAGGTCGTTGTTCACGACCATGTTGGTCTCACTGTGTGAGAGTAGGGCAGGTCGTTGTTCACGACCATGTTGGTCTCACTGTGTGAGAGTAGGGCAGGTCGTTGTTCACGACCATGTTGGTCTCACTGTGTGAGAGTAGGGCAGGTCGTTGTTCACGACCATGTTGGTCTCACTGTGTGAGAGTAGGGCAGGTCGTTGTTCACGACCATGTTGGTCTCACTGTGTAAGAGTAGGGCAGGTCGTTGTTCACGACCATGTTGGTCTCACTGTGTGAGAGTAGGGCAGGTCGTTGTTCACGACCATGTTGGTCTCACTGTGTGAGAGTAGGGCAGGTCGTTGTTCACGACCATGTTGGTCTCACTGTGTGAGAGTAGGGCAGGTCGTTGTTCACGACCATGTTGGTCTCACTGTGTGAGAGTAGGGCAGGTCGTTGTTCACGACCATGTTGGTCTCACTGTGTGAGAGTAGGGCAGGTCGTTGTTCACGACCATGTTGGTCTCACTGTGTGAGGGTAGGGCAGGTCGTTGTTCACGACCATGTTGGTCTCACTGTGTGAGAGTAGGGCAGGTCGTTGTTCACGACCATGTTGGTCTCACTGTGTGAGAGTAGGGCAGGTCGTTGTTCACGACCATGTTGGTCTCACTGTGTGAGAGTAGGGCAGGTCGTTGTTCACGACCATGTTGGTCTCACTGTGTGAGAGTAGGGCAGGTCGTTGTTCACGACCATGTTGGTCTCACTGTGTGAGAGTAGGGCAGGTCGTTGTTCACGACCATGTTGGTCTCACTGTGTGAGAGTAGGGCAGGTCGTTGTTCACGACCATGTTGGTCTCACTGTGTGAGAGTAGGGCAGGTCGTTGGTCACGACCATGTTGGTCTCACTGTGTGAGGGTAGGGCAGGTCGTTGTTCACGACCATGTTGGTCTCACTGTGTGAGAGTAGGGCAGGTCGTTGTTCACGACCATGTTGGTCTCACTGTGTGAGGGTAGGGCAGGTCGTTGTTCACGACCATGTTGGTCTCACTGTGTGAGAGTAGGGCAGGTCGTTGTTCACGACCATGTTGGTCTCACTGTGTGAGAGTAGGGCAGGTCGTTGTTCACGACCATGTTGGTCTCACTGTGTGAGGGTAGGGCAGGTCGTTGTTCACGACCATGTTGGTCTCACTGTGTGAGAGTAGGGCAGGTCGTTGTTCACGACCATGTTGGTCTCACTGTGTGAGAGTAGGGCAGGTCGTTGGTCACGACCATGTTGGTCTCACTGTGTGAGGGTAGGGCAGGTCGTTGTTCACGACCATGTTGGTCTCACTGTGTGAGAGTAGGGCAGGTCGTTGTTCACGACCATGTTGGTCTCACTGTGTGAGGGTAGGGCAGGTCGTTGTTCACGACCATGTTTGTCTCACTGTGTGAGAGTAGGGCAGGTCGTTGGTCACGACCATGTTGGTCTCACTGTGTGAGAGTAGGGCAGGTCGTTGTTCACGACCATGTTGGTCTCACTGTGTGAGAGTAGGGCAGGTCGTTGTTCACGACCATGTTGGTCTCACTGTGTGAGAGTAGGGCAGGTCGTTGTTCACGACCATGTTGGTCTCACTGTGTGAGAGTAGGGCAGGTCGTTGTTCACGACCATGTTGGTCTCACTGTGTGAGAGTAGGGCAGGTCGTTGTTCACGACCATGTTGGTCTCACTGTGTGAGAGTAGGGCAGGTCGTTGGTCATGAGAAATGTTCTGCTTGTGAACTGAACCTAGATCCTCCTTCCTGTTTGGGTACGATATGGTTGTAAAATAATATGACATGATATGAATCCTCATGAATCATTCATCACTGTCTGCTACGATGTCAGATCTTCTAAAAAATATTATTTGATGTTTTTATTTTTTATTTTTTGTTTTTTGTATTTTTTGTATTTTTTGTATTTTTTGTATTTTTTGTATTTTTTGTATTTTTTGTATTTTTTGTCTCTTTTTCTCCCCAATTTCGTGGTATCCAATTGGTAGTTACAGCCTTGTCTCATCGCTGCAACTCCCGTATGTACTCGTGAACGGCAGAGAGCCGTGCGTCCTCCGAAACACGACACAGCCAAGCCAGACTGCTTCTTGACACACCGCCTGCTTAACCAGGAAGCCAGCCACACCATCGTGTTGGAGGAAACACCGCACACCTGGCGACCAACAATAAAAGGCTGTAATTCGATAGGACAGGAAGAGACAGGTGGAGCTATGGTTCTATGAGACAGGAGGAGACAGGCGGAGCTGTGGTTCTATGAGACAGGAGGAGACAGGTGGAGACAGGTGGAGACAGGTGGAGCTGTGGTTCTATGAGACAGGAGGAGACGTGGTTCTATGAGACAGGAAGAGACAGGTGGAGCTGTGGTTCTATGAGACAGGAGGAGACAGGTGGAGACAGGTGGAGACAGGTGGAGCTGTGGTTCTATGAGACAGGAAGAGACAGGAGGAGACAGGTGGAGCTGTGGTACTATGAGACAGGAGGAGACAGGTGGAGCTGTGGTTCTATGAGACAGGAAGAGACAGGTGGAGCTGTGGTTCTATGAGACAGGAAGAGACAGGTGGAGCTGTGGTTTGACAGGACAGAGCAGTGGTTCTATGGTGTCTCCAGTGGAGTGGATCATCTTCACAGCAGGGCTGTTCTCCTTCACCAGAGTTATTGAGCCGTGAGTTCCCTGGCCTCATCCCCGTGACACACACACACACACACACACACACACACACACACACACACACACACACACACACACACACACACACACACACACACACACACACACACACAGGCACGCTCCCACAGACAGAAAGACACACGTGCGTACACACCAGGCCATTCTCGTACGGAATATAACGACTCTGAATGAATGCCTAAACTTAACCCTTACATGAACCACTCTGAATGAATGACTCAACATAACCCTTACATGAACCAATCTGAATAAATGACTCAACTTAACCCTTACATGAACCACTCTGAATGACTCAACTTAGCCGTCAAGTTGTTTCTGTTCCAACCCTGTCCCAAACCGTGAGCCTTAAAGCTGAGATCTACTGGTCGCCCCCAGGCACACATCTCATTGTTAATGTTTTGCTCATCCAACGGAGGAGAGTAGGATCCACCTCTGTGGTTCTATCTCGCTTGTGTAATAACGTGCAAGAACGTGCAAAATAGTGTTCGTAACATCTTTGTTGTTGTAATATCGCAAACAGATGTGGTGGTTTCCAAACGGTAAACACTAGGAATGAATGCCGAAACTTGACTGACAGCTAACATCCGTCCAAATATTTCATCATTAATACGGAGACACAGTGCTTAATCTACAGGCAACACCACATACCGCCCCACGGGGCGTAATTATTACCAGGCCCACAGGGCGTAATTATTACCGAGCCCACAGGGCATAATTATTACCAAGCCCACAGGGCACAATTATTACCAGGCCCATAGGGCCTAATTATTACCGAGCCCACAGGGCATAATTATTACCAGGCCAGCAGGGCCTAATTATTACCAAGCCCACAGGGCATAATTATTACCAGGCCCACAGGGCACAATTATTACCAGGCCCACAGGGCATAATTATTACCGAGCCCACAGGGCATAATTATTACCAGGCCCACAGGGCATAATTATTACCGAGCCCACAGGGCATAATTATTACCAGGCCCACAGGGCATAATTATTACCGAGCCCACAGGGCATAATTATTACCGAGCCCACAGGGCCTAATTATTACCGAGCCCACAGGGCCTAATTATTACCAAGCCCACAGGGCCTAATTATTACCGAGCCCACAGGGCCTAATTATTACCGAGCCCACAGGGCATATCTCCGTTGATGCAGTTATGCACAGGGACTGCATTTCCTTTGGTGATTCAGTTGGCACACACACACACACACACACACACACACACACACACACACACACACACACACACACACACACACAGACACACACACACACACAGACACACACACACACACACACACATATTTCAAAGAATGCTTTAATACCATCGTAGCCTCGTCGTGAACCAGTTTTCCCTAAAACGGGAAGACTGGGGAAGTTTCCTGGGGAAGTTTCCTGGGGAAGTGTCCTGGGGAAGTTTCCTGGGGAAGTTTAAAGAGGGGTCGGAACCCCGGGGGTAAATCA
>NC_143048.1:46187500-46257500 GCF_057628025.1 Oncorhynchus mykiss | reverse complement strand
TATACAACCACCCCCCCTCGAACCAGCCCTATACAACCACCCCCCCTCCAACCAGCCCTATACAACCACCCCCCCTCCAACCAGCCCTATACAACCACCTCCCCTCCAACCAGCCCTATACAACCCCCCCTCCAACCAGTCCTATACAACCACCTCCCCTCCAACCAGCCCTATACAACCACCCCCCCTCCAACCAGCCCTATACAACCACCCCCCCTCCCCCTCTAACAGCTTTGCACACTCTTGGCATTGTCCAAAAGTCTTGAAGGAGTTCCCACATATGCTGAGCACTTGTTGGCTGCTTTTCCTTCACTCTGAGGTCCAACTCATCCCACACCATCTCAATTGGGTTAAGGTTGGGTGATTGTGGAGGTCAGATCATCTGATACAGCACTCCATCACTCTCCTTGGTAAAACAGCCCTTAAACAGCCTGGAGGTGTGTTTTGGGTCATTGTCCTGTTGAAAAACAATTTATAGTCCCACTAAGCGCAAACCAGATGGGATGGCGTATCGCTGCAGAATGCTGTGGTAGCCATGCTGGTTAAGTGTGCCTTGAATTCTAAATAAATCACTGACAATGTCACCAGCAAAGCACCATCACACCACCTCCTCCATGCTTCACGGTGGGAACCACACATGCGGGAGATAGCTAACTTTTAACAAGGCACACCTGTTAATTGAAATGCATTCCAGGTGACTACCTCATGACGCTGGTTGAGAGAATGCCCAGAGTGTGCAAAGCTGTCATCAAGGCAAAGGGTGGCTACTTTACTTTGAAGAACCTCAAAGAAGAATCTCAAAAATATATTTAGATTTGTTTAACACTTTTTTGGTCACTACATGATTCCATATGTGTTATTTTATAGTTTTGATGTCTTCACTGTTATTCTACAATGTAGAAAATAGTTTTTTTTTAAATAAGAAAAACCCTGGAATGAGTAGGTGTGTCCTAACCTTTGACTGGCACTGAAAATAGGATGATCACTATATTGGGCCCATCACTATATTGGGCCCATCACTATGTTGGGCACATCACTACATTGGGCCCATCACTATGTTGGGCTCATCACTATATTGGGCCCATCACTATGTTGGGCCCATCACTATGTTGGGCTCATCACTATATTGGACACATCCCTATGTTGGGCCCATCACTATGTTGGGCCCATCACTATGTTGGGCTCATCACTATATTGGGCCCATCACTATGTTGGGCCCATCACTATGTTGGGCCCATCACCCTATTGGGCCCATCACTATATTGGGCCCATCACTATGTTGGGCCCATCACTATATTGGGCCCATCACTATATTGGGCCCATCACTATATTGGGCCCATCACTATATTGGGCCCATCACTATGTTGGGCTCATCACCCTATTGGGCCCATCACTATATTGGGCCCATCACTATATGGTGAATGATGTTCATGCTACACAGAGGGAGTAATAGAAGCTGGAAAGAGTATCTGTAGTGGTTATATGCTGCGGTGACTGATGACGTGTTTGTTCTTAGCTGAACATATCTGTTGTGATCTAGGCAAAAACAACCGATTACCAATGATGGATGAAGTCTGCTGACTGCTGTTATCTTCTCACGCACCAGCCAGCTCTGTTCTGTTCAATAAGAGGAGAGGTCTGGTACCATCCTTCTCTGGAGGAAGGAGAAGAGAGGAGAGGAAGGATCTTTCTGTGTGGGACTGCATTACTACATTACTGGATTACACTGACAATTGCGCGGCCCACAACCCCAAGGCACTCCAGAAGGTGGTGCGGTCAGCCCAACGCATCACCGGAGGCACACTACCTGCCCTACATGACAACTACAACACCTCGTGACCTCAGCCACCCGAGCCACGGCCTGTTCACCCCACTACCATCTAGAAGATCATCAAGGACCTCAGCCACCCGAGCCACGGCCTGTTCACCCCGATACCATCTAGAAGATCATCAAGGACCTCAGCCACCTGAGCTACAGCCTGTTCACTCCATTACCATCTAGAAGATCATCAAGGACCTCAGCCACCTGAGCTACAGCCTGTTCACTCCATTACCATCTAGAAGATCATCAAGGACCTCAGCCACCTGAGCTACAGCCTGTTCACTCCATTACCATCTAGAAGATCATCAAGGACCTCAGCCACCCGAGCCACGGCCTGTTCACCCCACTATCATCTAGAAGTTCATCAAGGACCTCAGCCACCTGAGCTACAGCCTGTTCACTCCATTACCATCTAGAAGATCATCAAGGACCTCAGCCACCTGAGCTACAGCCTGTTCACTCCATTACCATCTAGAAGATCATCAAGGACCTCAGCCACCCGAGCCACGGCCTGTCCTTCCATTACCATCTAGAAGATCATCAAGGACCTCAGCCACCCGAGCTACAGCCTGTTCACTCCATTACCATCTAGAAGATCATCAAGAACCTCAGCCACCTGAGCTACAGCCTGTTCACTCCATTACCATCTAGAAGATCATCAAGGACCTCAGCCACCTGAGCTACAGCCTGTTCACTCCATTACCATCTAGAAGATCATCAAGGACCTCAGCCACCTGAGCTACAGCCTGTTCACTCCATTACCATCTAGAAGATCATCAAGGACCTCAGCCACCTGAGCTACAGCCTGTTCACTCCCATTACCATCTAGAAGATCATCAAGGACCTCAGCCACCTGAGCTACAGCCTGTTCACTCCATTACCATCTAGAAGATCATCAAGGACCTCAGCCACCTGAGCTACAGCCTGTTCACTCCATTACCATCTAGAAGATTATCAAGGACCTCAGCCACCTGAGCTACAGCCTGTTCACTCCATTACCATCTAGAAGATCATCAAGGACCTCAGCCACCTGAGCTACAGCCTGTTCACTCCATTACCATCTAGAAGATCATCAAGGACCTCAGCCACCCGAGCCACGGCCTGTCCTTCCATTACCATCTAGAAGGTCATCAAGGACCTCAGCCACCCGAGCTACAGTCTGTTCCCCCCCCTTTACCATCTAGAAGGCGGAGACAGTACAGGTGCATCAAAGTTTAAATAGCTTCTATCTCCAGGTCATCAGACTGTTAAACAGTGACCCCTAGCCGGCCTCCGCCCAGTACCCTGCCCTGAACCTTAATCACTGTTCCAGCCGGATGGCTACAACTGGTCACTTTAATCATGTTTACATACTGTTTTACCCACTACAAATGTATATACTGTAATCTAGTCTTGACTCGCCCTGTATAACTACTGCTGTACGTACCTTTCTATTCATATACTGTCTTTTGCTGTATACTGTCATATACAGCAACAGCCCCAAAACATCACTGCTCTAGAGGAGATTTGCATGGAGGAATGGGCCAAAATACCAGCAACAGTGTGTGAAAAACCTTGTGAAGACTTACAGAAAATGTTTGACCTCTGTCATTGCCAACAAAGGGTATATAACAAAGTATTGAGATAAACTTTTGTTATTGACCAAACACTTATTTTCCACCATAATTTGCAAATAAATTCATTAAAAATCCTCCTTTGAAGTGTACCTATGATGAAAATTACAGGCCTCTCTCATCTTTTTAAGACAGTAGTTATATAGGATGGTGTAGTTAACTATGGTGTGTATAGACAGTATAGACCGGAATACAAATATATATATATATATATATATTTGTATTCCGGTCTCTGACATTGCTCGTTCGGATATTTCTTTATTTCTTCATCATTTTACATTATTCTGGGTTTTGTGTATATTGTTATTTTATTACTGCACTGTTAAGAGCTAGAAAAACAAGCATTACAGTGCACCTGCGATAACATCTGCAAATCTGTGTACGCCACTAATAAACTTTGATTTTATTTGGCACTGGGAGTATTCCAATCTTGGCAACCCAGAACGTACATCTCGCATCAGCTACTAGATTCAGTTCTAGGGGAGGGGGTGTATGAAAGATATTAGAATGAGGAGATGAGGCAAGGTGGTAGCTCCTCCCCACAGTCAAGTCTATGGTCCAAATTGTCCCTCCCCCTTCCGGAATTCCGAAAAGGTGCTCACGCTTGCTTAATCGTGATTTGACCGACCAATCAGTGAAGAAAAAACAGGGCACCGGGAAAAACTGTTGCTTGTTTGACAGAGGTAAAAATATAATGTATGTTACGTAGTCTATCCTCGAGAGACTCTGTAAATAAAATATAAACAAATAAATGACACATTGATTTAGCTTCCTGATTTACAGGAAGACAACTCTGAACTAGACAGTGGAGTGATTTACAGGAAAACAACTCTAAACTAGACAGTGGAGTGATTTACAGGAAGATAACTCTAAACTAGACAGTGGAGTGATTTACAGGACGACAACTCTAAACTAGACAGTGGAGTGATTTACAGGAAGATAACTCTAAACTAGACAGTGGAGTGATTTACAGGACGACAACTCTAAACTAGACAGTGGAGTGATTTACAGGAAGACAAGTAGACAGTGGAGTGATTTACAGGAAGATAACTCTAAACTAGACAGTGGAGTGATTTACAGGAAGACAACTCTAAACTAGACAGTGGAGTGATTTACAGGTAGATAACTCTAAACTAGACAGTGGAGTGATTTACAGGGAGATAACTCTAAACTAGACAGTGGAGTGATTTACAGAAAGACAACTCTAAACTAGACAGTGGAGTGATTTACAGGAAGATTACTCTAAACTAGACAGTGGAGTGATTTACAGGAAGACAACTCTAAACTAGTCAGTGGAGTGATTTACAGGGAGACAACTCTAAACTAGACAGTGGAGTGATTTACAGGAAGACAGTTCTAAACTAGACAGTGGAGTGATTTACAGAAAGACAACTCTAAACTAGACAGTGGAGTGATTTACAGGAAGACAAGTAGACAGTGGAATGATTTACAGGAAGATAGTTCTAAATTAGACAGGGGAGTGATTTACAGGAAGACAACTCTAAACTAGACAGTGGAGTGATTTACAGGAAGATAACTCTAAACTAGATAGTAGAGTGATTTACAGGAAGACAACTCTAAACTAGACAGTGGAGTGATTTACAGAAAGACAAGTAGACAGTGGAGTGATTTACAGGAAGATAACTCTAAACTAGACAGTGGAGTGATTTACAGGAAGACAAGTAGACAGTGGAGTGATTTACAGGAAGACAACTCTAAACTAGACAGTGGAGTGATTTACAGGAAGACAAGTAGACAGTGGAGTGATTTACAGGAAGACAACTCTAAACTAGACAGGGGAGTGATTTACAGGAAGACGGTTCTAAACTAGACAGGGGAGTGATTTACAGGAAGACAAGTCTAAACTAGACAGGGGAGTAATTTACAGGATCAGAGAGCTGTGGAAGACAACAGATGGAGCCTGTCCAAAGCCTCCCAGCCCTCCTCTCTCCTCCCCCTCCTCTCATCCTCCTCCCTCCCTCTGCCACCTGGCCAGCAGGGCTAATGTTATTCTACCACCTGGCCAGACCATCACAGCACATCATCAAAGTTTGTTCTCCGGAGGGCACCGAGTCGGAATCTCTACCGGGACGTCACTAATGATCGAGAGGTGGAAGATACATGTTCTCACCTAGTGACAGGAGGAAAACAGGCCGGGATTACCAACAGGTGTTCGCAGCATCCCGTAGGTCCATTAGGCATTTGTCCCAAATGGCACCCTATTCCCTACATAGTGCACTACTTTTGACCAAAGCCTTACGGGCCCTATAGGGAATAGGGCTCCATTTGGGACGCATACTCTCTGTGTTCTGACAACTGCCTCCCTGGCTGGTCTCAGTCTCCTAAAGCTTTAAGCACTTTGTTTCTCTACACGAGGAAGTCCTGCAGGTAACTGCCAAAGTAAAGGAAACACCAACTTAGTGTCTAGTAGTACGAAGGTCCACCACGAGCAGCCAGAACAGCTTCAATGCACCTTGTCACAGGTTCTCCAAGTGTCTGGAACTCTATTGGAGGGAAGCAACGCCCAATTCTTCCACAATAAATGCCAGAATTTGGTGTTTTGTTGATGGTGGTGGGAAAACGCTGTCTCAGGTGCCGCTCCTAAATCTCCCATAAGTGTTTCAATTGGGTTGAGATCTGGTGACTGAGACGGGCCGTGACATACGGTTCCCATCGTTTTCATGCTCATCGTCAATGTGGAGGATATATACAGGGTGTTACGGTACAGAGTCAATGTGGAGGATATATACAGGGTGTTACGGTACAGAGTCAATGTGGAGGCTATATACAGGGTATTACGGTACAGAGTCAATGTGGAGGCTATATACAGGGTGTTACGGTACAGAGTCAATGTGGAGGCTATATACAGGGTATTACGGTACAGAGACAATGTGGAGGCTATATACAGGGTATTACGGTACAGAGTCAATGTGGAGGCTATATACAGGGTATTACGGTACAGAGTCAATGTGGAGGCTATATACAGGGTATTACGGTACAGAGTCAATGTGGAGGCTATATACAGGGTATTACGGTACAGAGACAATGTGGAGGCTATATACAGGGTATTACGGTACAGAGTCAAGGTGGAGGCTATATACAGGGTATTACGGTACAGAGTCAATGCGGAGGCTATATACAGGGTATTACGGTACAGAGTCAATGTGGAGGCTATATACAGGGTATTACGGTACAGAGTCAATGTGGAGGCTATATACAGGGTGTTACGGTACAGAGTCAATGTGAAGGCTATATACAGGGTATTACGGTACAGAGACAATGTGGAGGCTATATACAGGGTATTACGGTACAGAGTCAATGTGGAGGCTATATACAGGGTATTACGGTACAGAGTCAATGTGGAGGCTATATACAGGGTATTACGGTACAGAGTCAATGTGGAGGCTATATACAGGGTATTACGGTACAGAGACAATGTGGAGGCTATATACAGGGTATTACGGTACAGAGTCAAGGTGGAGGCTATATACAGGGTATTACGGTACAGAGTCAATGTGGAGGCTATATACAGGGTATTACGGTACAGAGTCAATGTGGAGGCTATATACAGGGTATTACGGTACAGAGTCAATGTGGAGGCTATATACAGGGTATTACGGTACAGAGTCAATGTGGAGGCTATATACAGGGTATTACGGTACAGAGTCAATGTGGAGGCTATATACAGGGTGTTACGGTACAGAGTCAATGTGGAGGCTATATACAGGGTATTACGGTACAGAGTCAATGTGGAGGCTATATACAGGGTATTACGGTGCAGAGTCAATGTGGAGGCTATATACAGGGTGTTACGGTACAGAGTCATTGTGGAGGCTATATACAGGGTATTACGGTACAGAGTCAATGTGGAGGCTATATACAGGGTATTACGGTACAGAGTCAATGTGGAGGCTATATACAGGGTATTACAGTACAGAGTCAATGTGGAGGCTATATACAGGGTATTACGGTACAGAGTCAAGGTGGAGGCTATATACAGGGTATTACGGTACAGAGTCAATGTGGAGGCTATATACAGGGTATTACGGTACAGAGTCAATGTGGAGGCTATATACAGGGTGTTACGGTACAGAGTCAATGTGGAGGCTAAATACAGGGTATTACGGTACAGAGTCAATGTGGAGGCTATATACAGGGTGTTACGGTACAGAGTCAATGTGGAGGCTATATACAGGGTATTACGGTACAGAGGCAATGTGGAGGCTATATACAGGGTATTACAGTTCACATTGTTTTCATGCTCATCAAACCATTCAGTGACCACTGACATCCTATGGGGGCGTAGCCATGGTATCCAAAATAATGGCCTGCCCAGCATTTTTATACATGACCCAAATCATGATGAGATGTTAATTGCTTAATTAGCTCAGGAACCACACCTGTGTGGAAGCACCTGCTTTCAATATACTTTGTATCCCTCCATTTACTATGAGGGGATAGTGTTTCCATTTTTTTGTTAGTTACCAGTATACTTCACTGACTCCCCTCAGCAGCAGTCTGTGTGTTTCTGTCAAAATATTTCCTCCAGAATGGCAGCAAGACTAGGTAATAATTCACCGATAAAGATGAATCAGCGTGCTATTAGAAGATTTGTTCTACCTATGGGGACTACAGGGTCTGTGTGCGTGCATGTGTGTCAAGCAGACCCTAGTCAGTGGCAGTGGGCCAGACTCCCTGTTGGTCTGTAGATACAGTAAGACAGACCCTAGTCAGTGGGCCAGACTCCCTGATGGTCTGTAGATACAGTAAGACAGACCCTAGTCAGTGGGCCAGACTCCCTGTTGGTCTGTAGATACAGTAAGACAGACCCTAGTCAGTGGGCCAGACTCCCTGTTGGTCTGTAGATACAGTAAGACAGACCCTAGTCAATGGGCCAGACTCCCTGTTGGTCTGTAGATACAGTAAGACAGACCCTAGTCAGTGGGCCAGACTCCCTGATGGTCTGTAGATAAAGGAGGACAGACCCTAGTCAGTGAGCCAGACTCCCTGTTGGCCTGTAATACAGTAAGACAGACCCTAGTCAGTGGGCCAGACTCCCTGATGGTCTGTAGATAAAGTAAGACAGACCCTAGTCAGTGGGCCAGACTCCCTGATGGTCTGTAGATAAAGGAAGACAGACCCTAGTCAGTGGGCCAGACTCCCTGATGGTCTGTAGATACTGTAAGACAGACCCTAGTCAGTGGGCCAGACTCCCTGTTGGTCTGTAGATACAGTAAGACAGACCCTAGTCAGTGGGCCAGACTCTCTGGTGGTCTGTAGATAAAGGAAGACAGACCCTAGTCAGTGGGCCAGACTCCCTGATGGTCTGTAGATAAAGGAAGACAGACCCTAGTTAGTGGGCCAGACTCCCCGTTGGCCTGTAATACAGTAAGAGAACAGGACGGTGCTACGTTGAAAGTCACTGAGCTCTTCAGTACGTGCCATTATAGTGCCAATGTTTGATACTTAAGTGTATTTAAAACCAAATACTTTAGATGTTTACGGGGGGGGGGGGGGGGGGGGGGAGAAGGGAGGAGGGGAGAAGAGAGAAAAGGGGAGAGAAGGGAAGAGGGGAGAGCAGGTGAGAGGGGGAGAGGAGGGAAGAGGGGAGAAGATAGAAGAGGGGAGAAGAGAGAAGAGGGGAGAGGAGGGAAGAGGGGTGAAGATAGAAGAGGGGAGAAGAGAGAAGAGGGGAGAGGAGGGCAGATGGGAGAAGATAGAAGAGGGGAGAAGAGAGAAGAGGGGAGAGGAGAGAAGAGGAGAGGGGAGAGAAGAGGGGAGAGGAGAGAAGGGGAGGGAGGAGAGAAGAAGGGAGAAGAGAGAGGAGGGAAGAGGGGAGAGGAGGGAAGAGGAGATAGGAGAGAAGAGGGGGGAGAAAAGAGAAGAGGGGAGAGGAGAGAAGTGGGGAGAGAAGGGAATAGGGGAGAGGAGAGAAGAGAGGAGAAGAGAGAGGAGAGAGGAGGGAAGAAGAGGGGACAGGAGGGAAGAGGAGAGAGGAGAGAAGAGGAGAGGAGAGAAGAGGGGAGAGGAGGGAAGAGGGGAGAGGAGGGGAGAGGAGATAAGTGTGGAAGCTGCTACCACGCCCTACTGTTTACGAGATGGTCTGTCTGCTGGAACTGAGACAGCATACGCATTGACTAGAGACTTTCTCTATTTCTCCCTTTCTTTTTGTCTCTCGCTCTCTCTCTCCCTCGCTCCCTCACTCTGTACTCTTTCCCCACCTCCCCCCTCCATCTCTGGGCTGAGAGTGGGTAATGTCTCCTCTCTAACACCGGGCATCCCATTGCTCAGCCTCGCTCTCTCTCTCTCACTCTCTCTCTCTCTCTCTCTCTCTCTCTCTCTCTCTCTCTCTCTCTCTCTCTCTCTCTCTCTCTCTCTCTCTCTCTCTCTCTCTCTCTATTCTATTATATTCAATTCAATTCAATTCAAGGGGTTTTATTGGTATGGGAAACATATGTTAACAATGCCAAAGCAAGTGGGGTAGATAATATACAAAAGTCTAATAAACAAGTGTAATAAACAATAAAAATTAACAGTAAACATTACAAATGTCATAATATGTATATATACAGTGTTGTAACAATGTACAAATGGTTAAAGTACACACTCTCTCTCTCTAACACACCCACACACACACACACACACACACACACACACACACACACACACACACACACACACACACACACACACACACACACACACACACACACACACACACACACACACACACACACACACACACACACACACAAAAACAAATAAGTCAATTTCCAGCCCAGTAACTTTATCCCCAGCCAGTCCCTCCTCAACAACCTCAACACAGAGAGAGTCATGGGAATGAAACAGGGAAAACAGAACTCTCCTGTTCAGCATAGCATTGGTTGTTTTGAAAAACCATATATAACCTTCTTTTAATTATTATTCTATCTATCCAATTGCTGCCCTGATATTTGTGACGTCACGTTGAAGAGAAAGGGTCATCTGAACCCCAGTAATCAATACCGACAGGACATGGTACTGACCCAAGTCTCTGGACTGAAATGTGTTGTTTTGAAGACTCGGGTTCCTCTGGACTCTCTGGTTCTGGTACTGTATTTGAATCCGAATGTTGTCAAATCTAGACTGAACGCAAATAAATGTAAGAATTCTTCTGATTTGACTGAATATTTGGATAAAATCCGCAGACCCAGATGTGTTTATGCTTTCTGACAACTGGCTCAAAAACTCTGCCACTGAAAAATACATTGATGTTTATCGGTCTATATTAGTAAGAGCCCTTGACGTATGAACAAAATCTCTATATATGTATATTATTAGTTTTTAATAAAAAAATATATATGTATTTCTCCTTACTGCTATTAGCCCATAGAAACACATTGAATAACAGATAGTCCTTACTGCTATTAGCCCATAGAAACACATTGAATAACAGACAGTCCTTACTGCTATTAGCCCATAGAAACACATTGAATAACAGATAGTCCTTACTGCTATTAGCCCATAGAAACACATTGAATAACAGATAGTCCTTACTGCTATTAGCCCATAGAAACACATTGAATAACAGATAGTCCTTACTGCTATTAGCCCATAGAAACACATTGAATAACAGATAGTCCTTACTGCTATTAGCCCATAGAAACACATTGAATAACAGATAGTCCTTACTGCTATTAGCCCATAGAAACACATTGAATAACAGATAGTCCTTACTGCTATTAGCCCATAGAAACACATTGAATAACAGACAGTCCTTACTGCTATTAGCCCATAGAAACACATTGAATAACAGATAGTCCTTACTGCTATTAGCCAATAGAAACACATTGAACAACAGATAGTCCTTACTGCTATTAGCCCATAGAAACACATTGAATAACAGATAGTCCTTACTGCTATTAGCCCATAGAAACACATTGGATAACAGATAGTCCTTACTGCTATTAGCCCATAGAAACACATTGTCCTTACTGCTATTAGCCCATAGAAACACATTGAATAACAGATAGTCCTTACTGCTATTAGCCCATAGAAACACATTGAATAACAGATAGTCCTTACTGCTATTAGCCCATAGAAACACATTGAATAACAGATAGTCCTTACTGCTATTAGCCCATAGAAACACATGGAACAACAGATAGTCCTTACTGCTATTAGCCCATAGAAACACATTGAACAACAGATAGTCCTTACTGCTATTAGCCAATATAAACACAATGAACAACAGACAGTCCTTACTGCTATTAGCCAATAGAAACACATTGAATAACAGATAGTCCTTACTGCTATTAGCCCATAGAAACACATTGAATAACAGATAGTCCTTACTGCTATTAGAAACACATTGAATAACAGATAGTCCTTACTGCTATTAGCCAATATAAACACAATGAACAACAGACAGTCCTTACTGCTATTAGCCAATAGAAACACATTGAATAACAGACAGTCCTTACTGCTATTAGCCAATAGAAACACATTGTCCTTACTGCTATTAGCCAATATAAACACAATGAACAACAGACAGTCCTTACTGGTATTAGCCAATAGAAACACATTGTCCTTACTGCTATTAGCCAATAGAAACACATTGAATAACAGATAGTCCTTACTGCTATTAGCCCATAGAAACACATTGTCCTTACTGCTATTAGCCAATAGAAACACATTGAATAACAGATAGTCCTTACTGCTATTAGCCAATAGAAACACATTGAATAACAGATAGTCCTTACTGCTATTAGCCAATATAAACACAATGAACAACAGACAGTCCTTACTGCTATTAGCCCATAGAAACACATTGAATAACAGATAGTCCTTACTGCTATTAGCCCATAGAAACACATTGAATAACAGATAGTCCTTACTGCTATTAGCCAATAGAAACACATTGAACAACAGATAGTCCTTACTGCTATTAGCCCATAGAAACACATTGAATAACAGATAGTCCTTACTGCTATTAGAAACACATTGAATAACAGATAGTCCTTACTGCTATTAGCCCATAGAAACACATTGAATAACAGATAGTCCTTACTGCTATTAGCCCATAGAAACACATTGAATAACAGATAGTCCTTACTGCTATTAGAAACACATTGAATAACAGATAGTCCTTACTGCTATTAGCCAATAGAAACACATTGAATAACAGATAGTCCTTACTGCTATTAGAAACACATTGAATAACAGATAGTCCTTACTGCTATTAGAAACACATTGAATAACAGATAGTCCTTACTGCTATTAGCCAATATAAACACAATGAACAACAGACAGTCCTTACTGCTATTAGCCCATAGAAACACATTGAACAACAGATAGTCCTTACTGCTATTAGAAACACATTGAATAACAGATAGTCCTTACTGCTATTAGCCCATAGAAACACATTGAATAACAGATAGTCCTTACTGCTATTAGCCCATAGAAACACATTGAATAACAGATAGTCCTTACTGCTATTAGCCAATAGAAACACATTGAATAACAGATAGTCCTTACTGCTATTAGCCCATAGAAACACATTGAATAACAGATAGTCCTTACTGCTATTAGCCCATAGAAACACATTGAATAACAGATAGTCCTTACTGCTATTAGCCCATAGAAACACATTGAATAACAGATAGTCCTTACTGCTATTAGCCAATATAAACACAATGAACAACAGACAGTCCTTACTGCTATTAGCCCATAGAAACACATTGAACAACAGATAGTCCTTACTGCTATTAGCCAATATAAACACAATGAACAACAGACAGTCCTTACTGCTATTAGCCAATAGAAACACATTGAATAACAGATAGTCCTTACTGCTATTAGCCCATAGAAACACATTGAATAACAGATAGTCCTTACTGCTATTAGCCCATAGAAACACATTGAATAACAGATAGTCCTTACTGCTATTAGCCAATATAAACACAATGAACAACAGACAGTCCTTACTGCTATTAGCCCATAGAAACACATTGAATAACAGATAGTCCTTACTGCTATTAGCCCATAGAAACACATTGAATAACAGATAGTCCTTACTGCTATTAGCCCATAGAAACACATTGAATAACAGATAGTCCTTACTGCTATTAGAAACACATTGAATAACAGATAGTCCTTACTGCTATTAGCCAATAGAAACACATTGAATAACAGATAGTCCTTACTGCTATTAGCCAATAGAAACACATTGAATAACAGATAGTCCTTACTGCTATTAGAAACACACTGAATAACAGATAGTCCTTACTGCTATTAGCCCATAGAAACACATTGAATAACAGATAGTCCTTACTGCTATTAGCCAATATAAACACAATGAACAACAGACAGTCCTTACTGCTATTAGCCCATAGAAACACATTGAATAACAGATAGTCCTTACTGCTATTAGCCCATAGAAACACATTGAATAACAGATAGTCCTTACTGCTATTAGCCCATAGAAACACATTGAATAACAGATAGTCCTTACTGCTATTAGAAACACATTGAATAACAGATAGTCCTTACTGCTATTAGCCAATAGAAACACATTGAATAACAGATAGTCCTTACTGCTATTAGCCCATAGAAACACATTGAATAACAGATAGTCCTTACTGCTATTAGAAACACACTGAATAACAGATAGTCCTTACTGCTATTAGCCCATAGAAACACATTGAATGACAGATAGTCCTTACTGCTATTAGCCCATAGAAACACATTGAACAACAGATAGTCCTTACTGCTATTAGCCCATAGAAACACATTGAATAACAGATAGTCCTTACTGCTATTAGCCCATAGAAACACATTGAATAACAGATAGTCCTTACTGCTATTAGAAACACACTGAATAACAGATAGTCCTTACTGCTATTAGAAACACACTGAATAACAGATAGTCCTTACTGCTATTAGAAACACATTGAATAACAGATAGTCCTTACTGCTATTAGAAACACATGGAACAACAGAGTCCTTACTGCTATTAGCCCATAGAAACACATTGAATAACAGATAGTCCTTACTGCTATTAGCCAATAGAAACACATGTATCTTAAAAAAACATTTTTTTTTGGGGGGGGGGGGGTAAAAGCTCAATGTGGCGTTTCTCTAGGGAACACGTGTCCAACTCGTTCCACGGATTGTTCCGGTTCTCTGCGGGTTTTTGCTCTTCCTTTGTTCTTGATTAATGAAGTAAGGTCACTAATTAGTAAGGTACTCTCCTCAACTGGTGGTCTTAGTTGAAAGGAAACAACAAAAACCAGCAGACTCTAGGCCCCGCACAAAATGAGTCAGACAGCTCTGCTGCTAGCCTAGCTAAATAAGATGACTAAAGACAGTACAGTATGGGGAGAACAGAGATAACGTTGTCTGGCTGACTGGCTGACTGGCAGCTAGCCTAGCTAAATAAGATGCCTAAAGACAGTATAGTATGGGGAGAACAGAGATAACGTTGTCTGGCTGACTGGCTGACTGGCTGCTAGCCTAGCTAAATAAGATGACTAAAGACAGTATAGTATGGGGAGAACAGAGATAACGTTGTCTGGCTGACTGGCTGACTGGCTGCTAGCCTAGCTAAATAAGATGACTAAAGACAGTATAGTATGGAGAGAACAGAGATAACGTTGTCTGGCTGACTGGCTGCTAGCCTAGCTAAATAAGATGGCTAAAGACAGTATAGTATGGAGAGAACAGAGATAACGTTGTCTGGCTGACTGGCTGCTAGCCTAGCTAAATAAGATGGCTAAAGACAGTGTAGTATGGGGAGAACAGAGATAACGTTGTCTGGCTGACTGGCTGCTAGCCTAGCTAAATAAGATGACTAAAGACAGTATAGTATGGGGAGAACAGAGATAACGTTGTCTGGCTGACTGGCTGACTGGCTGCTAGCCTAGCTAAATAAGATGACTAAAGACAGTATAGTATGGAGAGAACAGAGATAACGTTGTCTGGCTGACTGGCAGCTAGCCTAGCTAAATAAGATGGCTAAAGACAGTATAGTATGGGGAGAACAGAGATAACGTTGTCTGGCTGACTGGCTGACTGGCTGCTAGCCTAGCTAAATAAGATGGCTAAAGACAGTATAGTATGGGGAGGACAGAGATAACGTTGTCTGGCTGACTGGCTGCTAGCCTAGCTAAATAAGATGACTAAAGACAGTATAGTATGGGGAGGACAGAGATAACGTTGTCTGGCTGACTGGCTGCTAGCCTAGCTAAATAAGATGACTAAAGACAGTATAGTATGGGGAGAACAGAGATAACGTTGTCTGGCTAACTGGCTGCTAGCCTAGCTAAATAAGATGACTAAAGACAGTATAGTATGGGGAGAACAGAGATAACGTTGTCTGGCTGACTGGCTGCTAGCCTAGCTAAATAAGATGCCTAAAGACAGTATAGTATGGGGAGAACAGAGATAACGTTGTCTGGCTAACTGGCTGCTAGCCTAGCTAAATAAGATGACTAAAGACAGTATAGTATGGGGAGAACAGAGATAATGTTGTCTGGCTGACTGGCTGCTAGCCTAGCTAAATAAGATGCCTAAAGACAGTATAGTATGGGGAGAACAGAGATAACGTTGTCTGGCTGACTGGCTGACTGGCTGCTAGCCTAGCTAAATAAGATGACTAAAGACAGTATAGTATGGGGAGAACAGAGATAACGTTGTCTGGCTGACTGGCTGCTAGCCTAGCTAAATAAGATGACTAAAGACAGTATAGTATGGGGAGAACAGAGATAACGTTGTCTGGCTGACTGGCTGCTAGCCTAGCTAAATAAGATGACTAAAGACAGTATAGTATGGGGAGGACAGAGATAACGTTGTCTGGCTGACTGGCTGCTAGCCTAGCTAAATAAGATGACTAAAGACAGTATAGTATGGGGAGAACAGAGATAACGTTGTCTGGCTGACTGGCTGCTACTGCCTAATATACACATTTAAAATATTGTACTATTTCTTAGAAATGTCCTGTTTCTCTGTTGTTGTCTACCCAATGTGGACCTGACAGAGACAATGGAATATTTTCATTGTTTTGGCAATTGAACATTCACTATTTTTGGCTTTGGAACTTCCAGTAAAAAAATAAAAATAATAATTTCTGTCATTATTTCATAATGCATTTATAATGTATAAAAAAAAAAAAAAAATGTTTGAAACCGAAATCGAAAACCGTGATATTTAAAAATAATCATTATTTAACCGAATACCAAAACTACGTGGAGAAGCACGAATCGCTCAGCACTACGCCATATACATAAAATAAATGTTTTCAGAGGCCATTCTGACTTCTGTAAATAGCTATGCTTTAAATATAAATCTATGCGAATCCTTAAACCTAATTGGCTCCTGTTATTATAGACCCCCATTTGCTATTGGCTCTCTGGATTCTATTTTAGAATTATTGTCATAGAATGTCAAATCAGAATTTGTGTTTCTCGGTGACCTGAACCTAGACAGGTGCACATTCAACTCTGATCAACTCAACAATCTATATCATACCTATAATCTTACTCAGATTGTAAACATTGTAACCAGGTTGAATGTAAATTCTCTTTGATTGTTCTTATTTTAACCAATACACCACGTTTTAATGCTTCTGGAGCCTTTTTTTTTGCTAATGACATAAGTGATCACTGTGCTGTTGCCTGTGTAAGGGATGGTACAATTCCTAAAATATCTCCAAGTATCAAATATTATAAAATAACATTTTATTTGTCACATGCGCCGAATACAACCTTACCATGAAATGTTGTCAGAGGAACGTCAAGCCGGCAATGTCATTTCTTCGACCGTCAGAAAGGATTTTGATTTGTTGTACTTTTCTCTCTGTATTGAGAACCACAGTGATACCATGTCCTGTATATTATATTATTATATATATATATTATATATATATCCTGGTCTCAGGCTCTACACTGACGGCTCTCGACTGTATCAGGCAGCCCCCTTTCAGAGACATCTAACTCAACTCCAGTGGTGTAAAGTACTTAAGTAAAAAATACTTTAAAGTATTACTTAAGTAGTTTTTTGGGGGTTTATCTGTACTTTACTTTACTATTTATATTTTTTTGACAAAATTTTACTTTTCATTCACTACATTCCTAATTATAATATTGTATTTATTACTCATTTTCCCTGACACCCAGAACTACTCGTTACATTTTGAGTGCTCAGCAGGACAGCGAAATGGTCTAATTCACGTACTAATCAAGAAAACAACCCTGGTCATCCCTACTGCCTCTGATCTGACGGACTCACTAAACACACATGCTTCGTTTGTAAATTAAATTAAATTGAATTAAATTATGTCTATCCGTAAATGTTAAAAACATGAACATTGTGCCGTCTGGTTTGCTTAATATAAGGAAATTAAAATGATTTATACTTGAATTTTTCATACTTTTCATACAAGTATATTTTAGACATTATATTTACTTACGTATATTTAAAACCAAATACTTTTAGACTGTTACTCAAGTAGTATTTTACTGGGTGACTTTTACGTGAGTCATTTTCTATTAAGGTGTGTTTACTTTCACTCAAGTATGACAATTGGGGTACTTTTTCCATCAGCGATCAACATTGTGATCTCTACAGTGCTGTCGGGAGGACAACACAGGCTCAAACAATAGCACGTTCTTATTTATAAGCCCATTTTAGAGAAAACTGCCATTTTATCGATCAAAATGAAAACACGTCCAAGCGTAGAGATCTCAATCCTGTTTAACTCTAAGAGTCACAAACATTTAGACCGAGCATGGAACAAAAATATTATTTCATTACCCCCTGGTGTTGGGATTCCCTCCAAGACAACCCGACAACTAGAGGACCTGGTGTCCCCGGAGGAGTTCAAAGGTCACATTAAATGAACAGGTTGTTGAGACATGTAGCTGTTTCTAGTTGTCACTAAATGCCGTAGTAATATGTAAGGAGGCATGTTGCTTTACTTCACACACGCCTGCACACACACACACACGCATGAACACACACACGCCTGCACACACACACACGCCTGAACACACACACGCCTGCACACACACACGCCTGCACACACACGCCTGCACACACACGCCTGCACACACACACACGCCTGCACACACACACACGCCTGCACACACACACGCCTGCACACACACACACACACGCCTGCACACACACACGCCTGCACACACACACGCCTGCACACACACACACACGCCTGCACACACACACACACGCCTGCACACACACACACACGCCTGCACACAGACATGCCTGCGCACACACATGCCTGCGCACACACACACACACACACACACACACACACACACACACACACACACACACACACACACACACACACACACACTGGTTGATTGCTGTTGTATTTGTGCTGTTGCCAGTGTCCTCTGTCTGTGTCGTCCGTTTTGTCTTAAATCTGTTTGTTTCTTTATCCCCTGTCCCCAACAGTCCTCTTGACAGGCCGTCATAGTAAATAAAAACAGTGTTCTTAATTGACTGGCCCAGTTAAATAATGTTTAAAAAAATAATAAAAATGAAAAAATCTGTGCGGGGTGAGACTACAAATACTGTACTGCACTGGCCTGTGATGCTCTGAACAGCAAGAGGGGAAAGGCATAAAAATCCATTACCTCCCACACATCCTATCAGGATCAAGGAGAGCTCCTACAACTCTGTCTTTGATGATTCTAAGTGATCCTCCACAAATGTTATATCTGCATCCCAACTGGTACTCTATTTATCAAGATAGTGCACTATTACGCCCTGTCGGTACTGGTCAAAAGTAGTGCGCTACATAGGGAATTAGGGTGACATTTGGGAACCAACCTTACTCATTCGAAATAGCACTCCATCCATCCCTGCTGTGACTGGATGAGAGCGGAGTCATCTCCCAGCTCATTTGCATTTGTCTTGACAAGTGCACTCTGAGGTCAAGGCTAGAACAGCCTTGTCAACTGCATGACACGTTGAATTATACCTGGTTCCGATCCTATTACTATCTCCGTGTGTGTGTGTGTGTGTGTGTGTGCGTTCGTGCGTGTGTGGTGTTTGAAGATTCATAAGCAATCAAAGCAGCGCTTGGTCATGATACATTTGACCAATAATATCCCTTACACACACACACACACACACACACACACACACACACACACACACAAAAAAGGTAAATCCCAAATCGCTCTGGTTTGGGCTTTGGTTTGGCTTCCCGAGTACATTTCCACATTATCTGTTGAGAACATTCTGGAACTTCACAGAATGGTCTCAGAGATCCAATCTCTTGTAACTATACCCACAACAACAAGAATAAAAAATAAAAAAAACACACTAAAAATCAATTGTTTATTCTGTTACTTCCCCTGGAGTTCAGGTGTAGTTTCTGTAGTGGAATTACATCAGGGAAGATAGGAGCACTTGGTCGATACAACCTCTCTGATCATAGTCTTAGAGTATATCTCAAATGACACCCTATGGGGCTCTGGTTAAAACTAGTTCACTATATTGGGAATAGGTTGCCATTGGGCTCCGGTCAACAAAAGTAGTGCGCTACGTAGGGAGTAGGATGCCATTTAGGATGACCACTATGTCTAGCAGTGGCCACCAAGTCTTTGAATAAATCACCACATATATATATTGGATTAGAGAGACAGTGATACGATGATAACTGTTATTATGTACAGAGAGCTGGACTTTGTAGTGACGGTTGTCTATTGTTTTTTCTCCCCACGTGTTTCAACACAGACAGACACTTATGATTAGTAGGAAAGAAAGAAAAAAAACAGGAAGTGGAGCGTTGCTAGCGCCAACAGGAAGTGGAGCGTTGCTAGCGCCAACAGGAAGTGGAGCGCTCCTAACGTCAACAGGAAGTGGAGCATTGCTAGCGCCAACAGGAAGTGGAGCGCTCCTAACGTCAACAGGAAGTGGAGCATTGCTAGCGCCAACAGGAAGTGGAGCGTTGCTAGCGCCAACAGGAAGTGGAGCGTTGCTAGCGTCAACAGGAAGTGGAGCGTTGCTAGCGCCAACAGGAAGTGGAGCGCTCCTAACGTCAACAGGAAGTGGAGCATTGCTAGCGTCAACAGGAAGTGGAGCGCTCCTAGCGTCAACAGGAAGTGGAGCGTTGCTAGCGTCAACAGGAAGTGGAGCGTTGCTAGCGCCAACAGGAAGTGGAGCGTTGCTAGCGCCAACAGGAAGTGGAGCGTTGCTAGCGCCAACAGGAAGTGGAGCGCTCCTAACGTCAACAGGAAGTGGAGCATTGCTAGCGTCAACAGGAAGTGGAGCGCTCCTAGCGTCAACAGGAAGTGGAGCGTTGCTAGCGTCAACAGGAAGTGGAGCGTTGCTAGCGCCAACAGGAAGTGGAGCGTTGCTAGCGCCAACAGTAGAACCTTTGAAGGTTGAAGGGTCTCTATAGCAAAGGGGTTAAATGTTCATCAAAAAAACAAAGAGGACCAAGGCACTGATGACTGACTCTTCATATCATTGAAATGAATGTATTGTTATGATCGGTTAAACACATGCTAAATACCATAAAGGTATTTTAATTCTATGAACACTGATGATTGTTAGAGTAACCGGAATGACAATTAATAAGACATGTTATTAAGTCTCTAATCATGGAGAGTCTGCCAGCAACTCTATACTGTATATGAACGCTATACTGTACATGAACAATATAAAGTACATCAACTATATACCATATACCAACTCTATACTATATACCAACTGTATATCAACTATATACTATATATCAACTCTATACTGTATACCAACTCTATACTATATACCATATATCAACTCTATACTATATACCAACTGTATATCAACTATATACCATATATCAACTCTATACTATATACCAACTGTATATCAACTCTATACTATATACCAACTATATACTATATACCAACTCTATACTGTATATCAACTATATACTATATATCAACTATATATCAACTATATACCATATATCAACTCTATACTATATACCAACTGTATATCAACTATATACCATATATCAACTCTATACTATATACCAACTGTATATCAACTATATACTATATATCAACTATATATCAACTATATACCATATATCAACTCTATACTATATATCAACTCTATACTATATACCAACTGTATATCAACTATATACCATATATCAACTCTATACTATATACCAACTGTATATCAACTATATACTATATATCAACTCTATACTATATACCAACTATATATCAACTATATACCATATATCAACTATATACTATATACCAACTGTATATCAACTATATACCATATATCAACTCTATACTGTATACCAACTGTATATCAACTATATACCATATATCAACTCTATACTATATATCAACTATATACTATATACCAACTCTATACTGTATATCAACTATATACTATATATCAACTATATATCAACTATATACCATATATCAACTCTATACTGTATATCAACTATATACTATATACCAACTCTATACTGTATATCAACTATATACTATATATCAACTATATATCAACTATATACCATATATCAACTCTATACTATATACCAACTGTATATCAACTATATACTATATACCAACTGTATATCAACTATATACCATATATCAACTCTATACTATATACCAACTGTATATCAACTATATACCATATATCAACTCTATACTGTATATCAACTATATACTGTATATCAACTCTATACTGTATATCAACTATATACTATATATCAACTCTATACTATATACCAACTGTATATCAACTATATACCATATATCAACTCTATACTGTATATCAACTATATACTGTATATCAACTCTATACTGTATATCAACTATATACTATATATCAACTCTATACTATATACCAACTGTATATCAACTATATACTATATATCAACTATATATCAACTATATACCATATATCAACTCTATACTATATACCAACTGTATATCAACTATATACCATATATCAACTCTATACTATATACCAACTGTATATCAACTATATACCATATATCAACTCTATACTATATACCAACTGTATATCAACTATATACCATATATCAACTCTATACTGTATATCAACTGTATATCAACTATATACCATATATCAACTCTATACCATATATCAACTCTATACTATATATCAACTCTATACTATATATCAACTCTATACTATATACCAACTGTATATCAACTATATACTATATATCAACTATATATCAACTATATACCATATATCAACTCTATACTATATATCAACTCTATACTATATACCAACTGTATATCAACTATATACTATATACCAACTCTATACTGTATATCAACTATATACTATATATCAACTCTATACTGTACATCAACTATATACCATATATCAACTCTATACTATATACCAACTATATATCAACTCTATACTATATACCAACTCTATACTGTATATCAACTATATACTATATATCAACTCTATACTGTACATCAACTATATACCATATATCAACTCTATACTATATACCAACTGTATATCAACTATATACTATATATCAACTCTATACCATATATCAACTCTATACTATATACCAACTGTATATCAACTATATACCATATATCAACTCTATACTATATACCAACTGTATATCAACTATATACCATATATCAACTCTATACTATATACCAACTGTATATCAACTATATACTATATATCAACTCTATACCATATATCAACTCTATACTATATACCAACTATATATCAACTATATACCATATATCAACTCTATACTATATACCAACTGTATATCAACTATATACCATATATCAACTCTATACTATATACCAACTGTATATCAACTATATACCATATATCAACTCTATACTATATACCAACTGTATATCAACTATATACTATATATCAACTATATATCAACTATATACCATATATCAACTCTATACTATATATCAACTCTATACTATATACCAACTGTATATCAACTATATACCATATATCAACTCTATACTATATACCAACTATATATCAACTCTATACTATATACCAACTCTATACTGTATATCAACTATATACTATATATCAACTCTATACTGTACATCAACTATATACCATATATCAACTCTATACTATATACCAACTGTATATCAACTATATACTATATATCAACTCTATACCATATATCAACTCTATACTATATACCAACTGTATATCAACTATATACCATATATCAACTCTATACTATATACCAACTGTATATCAACTATATACTATATATCAACTATATATCAACTATATACCATATATCAACTCTATACTATATACCAACTGTATATCAACTATATACCATATATCAACTCTATACTATATACCAACTGTATATCAACTATATACCATATATCAACTCTATACTATATATCAACTCTATACTATATACCAACTGTATATCAACTATATACCATATATCAACTCTATACTATATACCAACTGTATATCAACTATATACCATATATCAACTCTATACTATATATCAACTCTATACTATATACCAACTGTATATCAACTATATACCATATATCAACTCTATACTATATACCAACTGTATATCAACTATATACCATATATCAACTATATACTATATACCAACTATATATCAACTATATACCATATATCAACTCTATACTATATATCAACTCTATACTATATACCAACTGTATATCAACTCTATACTGTATACCAACTGTATATCAACTATATACCATATATCAACTCTATACTATATACCAACTATATATCAACTATATACCATATATCAACTCTATACTGTATATCAACTATATACTATATACCATATATCAACTCTATACTATATACCAACTGTATATCAACTCTATACTGTATATCAACTATATACTATATACCATATATCAACTCTATACTATATACCAACTGTATATCAACTATATACCATATATCAACTCTATACTATATACCAACTATATATCAACTCTATACTATATACCAACTCTATACTGTATATCAACTATATACTATATATCAACTCTATACTGTACATCAACTATATACCATATATCAACTCTATACTATATACCAACTGTATATCAACTATATACTATATATCAACTCTATACTGTATACCAACTGTATATCAACTCTATACTATATATCAACTCTATACTATATACCAACTGTACATCAACTATATACCATATATCAACTCTATACTATATACCAACTGTATATCAACTATATACTATATATCAACTCTATACCATATATCAACTCTATACTATATACCAACTGTATATCAACTATATACCATATATCAACTCTATACTGTATATCAACTATATACTGTATATCAACTCTATACTGTATATCAACTATATACTATATATCAACTCTATACTATATACCAACTGTATATCAACTATATACCATATATCAACTCTATACTATATACCAACTGTATATCAACTATATACCATATATCAACTCTATACTATATACCAACTGTATATCAACTATATACCATATATCAACTCTATACTATATATCAACTCTATACTATATACCAACTCTATACTGTATATCAACTATATACTATATATCAACTCTATACTGTACATCAACTATATACCATATATCAACTCTATACTGTATATCAACTATATACCATATATCAACTCTATACTGTATATCAACTATATACTATATATCAACTCTATACTGTATATCAACTATATACTATATATCAACTCTATACTATATACCAACTGTATATCAACTATATACTATATATCAACTCTATACTATATACCAACTGTATATCAACTATATACCATATATCAACTCTATACTATATACCAACTGTATATCAACTATATACCATATATCAACTCTATACTATATACCAACTGTATATCAACTATATACCATATATCAACTGTATATCAACTATATACTATATACCAACTCTATACTATATACCAACTATATATCAACTATATACCATATATCAACTCTATACTATATATCAACTATATATCAACTATATACCATATATCAACTCTATACTATATATCAACTCTATACTATATACCAACTGTATATCAACTATATACTATATATCAACTCTATACTATATACCAACTGTATATCAACTATATACCATATATCAACTCTATACTATATACCAACTGTATATCAACTATATACCATATATCAACTCTATACTATATACCAACTGTATATCAACTATATACTATATATCAACTCTATACTATATACCAACTGTATATCAACTATATACCATATATCAACTCTATACTATATACCAACTGTATATCAACTATATACCATATATCAACTCTATACTGTATATCAACTATATACTATATATCAACTCTATACTGTATATCAACTATATACTATATATCAACTCTATACTATATACCAACTGTATATCAACTATATACCATATATCAACTCTATACTATATACCAACTGTATATCAACTATATACTATATATCAACTCTATACTATATACCATATATCAACTCTATACTATATACCAACTGTATACCAACTATATACTATATACCAACTGTATATCAACTATATACCATATATCAACTCTATACTGTATATCAACTATATACTATATATCAACTCTATACTATATACCAACTGTATATCAACTATATACTATATATCAACTCTATACTATATACCAACTGTATATCAACTATATACCATATATCAACTCTATACTATATACCAACTGTATATCAACTATATACCATATATCAACTCTATACTATATACCATATATCAACTCTATACTATATACCAACTGTATACCAACTATATACTATATACCAACTGTATATCAACTATATACCATATATCAACTCTATACTGTATATCAACTATATACTATATACCAACTCTATACTGTATATCAACTATATACTATATATCAACTCTATACTATATATCAACTATATATGAACGTTATACTGTATATGAATAACAAGTATATCAACTATATACTATATATAATCTCTATACTATATACCAACTCTATATCATCTCTATACTGTATATAATCTCTATACTGTATATAATCTCTATACTGTATATCATCTCTATACTGTATATAATCTCTATATCATCTCTATACTATATACCAACTCTATATCATCTCTATACTGTATATAATCTCTATACTGTAAATAATCTCTATACTGTATATCATCTCTATACTGTATATAATCTCTATATCATCTCTATACTGTATATAATCTCTATATCATCTCTATACTGTATATCAACTGTATATAATCTCTATACTGTATATAATCTCTATACTGTATATAATCTCTATGTCATCTCTATACTGTATGTAATCTCTACACTGCATGTCAACTGTGTATCAGCGCTGTACTGTATATCTGCTCTATATTGTATATAAACTCTATACTGTATATCAGCTATTTACTACCCAATGGTGGTGCTAAAGACAGAAATATATTTGCCCGAGGCAAACAGGTAAAGAGAGAACTTCTTCTCCAGGACATAACATGTCTGTCCTGCTGCTCTCTTGGATCTGACGATGTGTCCAGATGATCCTTGTCAAAAGTACTGCCCTAGAAAGGGAATATGGTGCCATAGTCAGACATAGTCAGACTCAGGAGAGACAATCATTTGAGACACATAGTCAGACCCAGGAGAGACAATCATTTGAGACACATAGTCAGACCCAAGAGAGGCAATCATTTGGGACATATAGTCAGACTCAGGAGAGACAATCATTTGGGACATGTAGATTTGAGACACATAGTCAGACTCAGGAGAGACAATCATTTGAGACACATAGTCAGACCCAAGAGAGGCAATCATTTGGGACATATAGTCAGACTCAGGAGAGACAATCATTTGGGACATGTAGATTTGAGACACATAGTCAGACCCAGGAGAGACAATCATTTGAGACACATAGTCAGACTCAGGAGAGACAATCATTTGAGACACATAGTCAGACCCAAGAGAGGCAATCATTTGGGACATATAGTCAGACTCAGGAGAGACAATCATTTGGGACATGTAGATTTGAGACACATAGTCAGACCCAGGAGAGACAATCATTTGAGACACATAGTCAGACCCAAGAGAGGCAATCATTTGGGACACATAGTCAGACACAAGAGAGTCAATCATTTGAGACACAGAGTCAGACCCAAGAGAGACAATAATTTGGGACATAATGTCAGACCCAAGAGAGACAATCATTTGAGACACAGAGTCAGACCCAAGAAAGACAATTATTTGGGACATGTAGACAGACTCAGGAGAGACAATCATTTGAGACACATAGTCAGACTCAGGAGAGACAATCATTTGGGACATATAGTCAGACCCAAGAGAGACAATCATTTGAGACACATAGTCAGACCCAAGAGAGACAATAATTTGGGACATAATGTCAGACCCAAGAGAGACAATCATTTGAGAGAGGGAGAGAGAGAGACAGAGAGAGAGAGAGAGAGAGAGGGAGAGAGAGAGACAGAGAGAGAGACAGAGAGAGAGAGAGAGAGAGAGAGAGAGAGAGAGAGAGAGAGAGAGAGAGAGAGAGAGACAGAGAGAGAGAGAGAGGTAGAGAGAGGAGCCATTATAATTATACTCACCGCCAGATTCCCTTCCCCCAGTGCTATGAGGTACTCCTCTGGAATATCCAGAACCTTAATAACTAAAGTATGTACATAAACAGCGACACTTCTAATACATTTGACATTTCAGTAGAGAATTATTCAGAGCGACTTACAGAGTGTGACTTACAGAGTGTGACTTACAGAGTGTGACTTACAGAGTGTGACTTACAGAGTGCCACTTACAGTTTGTGACTTACAGAGTGTGACTTACAGAGTGTGACTTACAGTGTGTGACTTACAGTGTGTGACTTACAGAGTGTGACTTACAGAGTGTGACTTACAGAGTGTGACTTACAGAGTGCGTACATTTTCCTATTTTCACATTTATTTTCCTAATGGTCCCCAGTGGCAATCGAACCCACAACCTATGCAACATGCTTCACCAACTGAGCCACACGGGACCTACATCCATTTAGTCTTCAGCCGTATGTGTGTCTGTGTGTGTGTGTGTGTGTGTGTGTGTGTGTGTCACAGAGGTCAATATTCATAATCCCAAAACACATGAAAGGCTGCTGTGATTCTAGCAGTTCTCTGAGGAGACGCCAGATGTAGGAGAGAGCAGGCCGGACACACACACACACACACACGCACGCACGCACACACACACCCACCCACCTGTCTGAACCACTAACTGCCTGATAGCTACAGTAAACATCTGTCTGTAGTGATGAAAGCCTTGCTGCTATTCCATTTGATAAAATATGAACTCAAATTATGAGGCTACAGCCAATCCATCAATATTAGCAAGATGGATAATCCATTGTAGAGCAGAGGAGAAGACTGAGCAGGAGTCACTTTGGGAATAGCAGAGTTCTGGGTGGTTCTGGGTGGTTCATTGAAGGCCTAATGTTAGCTGTATATAGAGAGAGCTTAGTAAAATAACTCTATAGTCAAGGTAAATTCAAATCTGGACCTCCAAGCCAGTTCCACTGCTGAGTTCCATTCTTCCCCTTTAATCAGGGACTGGTTTAGACCTGGAACAACAGGTGGATGATTCCCCTCCAGCAGTGTCCCAGACCTGTTGGGGTTTGTTTTCTTGGTCCTTGTCAATCATTGGCTCATTGGTGAAATTAGCATTCGGACAATATCTTTAATTAAATCATTCAAAATCCTTTATTAATGCAATTGCAGACAGACGTTGACAAGAAGAACATAGCACGCATGTTTCCGAGTAAGTTCTGCAAAATATAAAAGGTCCCAAGTTATCTTATTAAGCCAGAAGTCCAGCCCTAGTGATGTCACTGCATAGGTCATTACCTTCTACTCATCAGACCAAGCCAATGCATACACAGCTATACAAACTTGCAAGAGCGATACAATAGTTCCAGTGTTTTCTAAGGGCTAAGCAGTAAATGTCTACTCCCCTAGTTGATTTATAGTGGAATGTCTGACGAGACTATTATCTCCTCCACTCCCCTGCAGAGTTCTGTCTCAGTCACACATTTCTCAGACTGTTTCTTTATAAGAGGCAGAGAGACTAGAAAAATCTAAATGTAACGAGGGAGGGGTCTTATAACCCATACCCTTCTATTAATACAACATAAGCATAATCAGTGATTATAATACCTCAAACATTTGGTACAGCCCATGCAAACTATTACAGACTACAAAGGGAAGCACAGCCGCGAGCTGCCCAGTGACACGAGCCTACAAGACAAGCTACAGTGCCTTGGGAAAGTATTCGGCCCCCTTGAACTTTGCGACCTTTTGCCACATTTCAGGATTCAAACATAAAGATATAAAACTGTATTTTCTTGTGAAGAATCAACAACAATTGGGACACAATCATGAAGTGGAACAACATTTATTGGATATTTCAAACTTTTTTAACAAATCAAAAACTGAAAAATTGGGCGTGCAAAATTATTCAGCCCCCTTAAGTTAATACTTTGTAGCGCCACCTTTTGCTGCGATTACAGCTGTAAGTCGCTTGGGGTATGTCTCTATCAGTTTTGCACATCGAGAGACTGAATTTTTTTCCCATTCCTCCTTGCAAAACAGCTTGAGCTCAGTGAGGTTGGATGGAGAGCATTTGTGAACAGCAGTTTTCAGTTCTTTCCAGAGATTCTCGATTGGATTCAGGTCTGGACTTTGACTTGGCCATTCTAACACCTGGATATGTTTATTTTTGAACCATTCCATTGTAGATTTTGCTTTATGTTTTGGATCATTGTCTTGTTGGAAGACAAATCTCCGTCCCAGTCTCAGGTCTTTTGCAGACTCCATCAGGTTTTCTTCCAGAATGGTCCTGTATTTGGCTCCATCCATTTTCCCATCAATTTTAACCATCTTCCCTGTCCCTGCTGAAGAAAAGCAGGCCCAAACCATGATGCTGCCACCACCATGTTTGACAGTGGGGATGGTGTGTTCAGCTGTGTTGCTTTTACGCCAAACATAACGTTTTGCATTGTTGCCAAAACTTTCAATTTTGGTTTCATCTGACCAGAGCACCTTCTTCCACATGTTTGGTGTGTCTCCCAGGTGGCTTGTGGCAAACTTTAAACAACACTTTTTATGGATATCTTTAAGAAATGGCTTTCTTCTTGCCACTCTTCCATAAAGGCCAGATTTGTGCAATATGACTGATTGTTGTCCTATGGACAGAGTCTCCCACCTCAGCTGTAGATCTCTGCAGTTCATCCAGAGTGATCATGGGCCTCTTGGCTGCATCTCTGATCAGTCTTCTCCTTGTATGAGCTGAAAGTTTAGAGGGACGGCCAGGTCTTGGTAGATTTGCAGTGGTCTGATACTCCTTCCATTTCAATATTATCGCTTGCACAGTGCTCCTTGGGATGTTTAAAGCTTGGGAAATATTTTTGTATCCAAATCCGGCTTTAAACTTCTTCACAACAGTATCTCAGACCTGCCTGGTGTGTTCCTTGTTCTTCATGATGCTCTCTGCGCTTTTAACGGACCTCTGAGACTATCACAGTGCAGGTGCATTTATACGGAGAGTTGATTACACACAGGTGGATTGTATTTATCATCATTAGTCATTTAGGTCAACATTGGATCATTCAGAGATCCTCACTGAACTTTTGGAGAGAGTTTGCTGCACTGAAAGTAAAGGTGCTGAATAATTTTGCACGCCCAATTTTTCAATTTTTGATTTGTTAAAAAAGTTTGAAATATCCAATAAATGTCGTTCCACTTCATGATTGTGTCCCACTTGTTGTTGATTCTTCACAAAAAAAATACAGTTTTATATCTTTATGTTTGAAGCCTGAAATGTGGCAAAAGGTCGCAAAGTTCAAGGGGGCCGAATACTTTCGCAAGGCACTGTAAATCACTTCTATGCTCTTTTCGAGGCAAGCAACACTGAGGCATGCATGAGAGCATCAGCTGTTCCGGACGACGGTGTGATCACGCTCTCCGTAGCCGACGTGAGTAAGACCTATAAACAGGTCAACATACACAAGGCTGCTGGGCCAGACGGATTACCAGGACATGTGCTCCGGGCATATGCTGACCAACTGGCAGGTGTCTTCACTGACATTTTCAACATGTCCTTGATTGAGTCTGTAATACCAACATGCTTCAAGCAGACCACCATAGTCCCTTTGCCAAAGAACACAAAGGCAACCTGCCTAAATGACTACAGACCTGTAGCACTCACGTCCGTAGCCATGAAGTGCTTTGAAAGGCTGGTCATGGCTCACATCAACACCATTATCCCAGAAACCCAAGATCCACTCCAATTTGCACACCGCCCAAACAGATCCACAGATGATGCAATCTCTATTGCACTCTACACTGCCCTTTCCAACCTGGACAAAGGGAACACCTATGTGGCTAAAGATGTTCATTGACTACAGCTCAGCGTTCAACACCATTGTACCCTCAAAGCTCATCACCAAGCTAAGGAACCTGGGACTAAACACCTCCCTCTGCAACTGGATCCTGGACTTCCTGACAAGCCACCCCCAGGTGGTGAGGGTAGGTAACAACACATCTGCCACGCTGATCCTCAACACTGGAGCTCCACAGGGGTCCGTGCTCAGTCCCCTCCTGTACCCCCTGTTCACCCACAACTGCATGGCCAGGCATGACTCCAACACCATCATTAAGTTTTCTGACGACACAACGGTGGTAGGCCTGATCACCGACAATGACAAGACGGCCTATAGGGAGGAGGTCAGAGACCTTCCCGGGTGGTGCCAGAATAACAACCTATCCCTCAACGTAACCAAGACTAAGGAGATGATTGTGGACTACAGGAAAAGGAGGACCGAGCACTCCCCCATTCTCATCGACAGGGCTGTAGTGGAGCATGTTGAGAGCTTCAAATTCCTTGGTGTCCACATCAACAACAAACTAGATTGGTCCAAACACACCAATACAGTTGTGAAGAGGGCACGACAAAGCCTATTCCCCCTCAGGAAACTAAAAAGATTTGGCATGGGTCCTGAGATCCTCAAAAGGTTCTATAGCTGCAACATCGAGAGCATCCTGACTGGTTGCATCACTGCATGGTACGGCAATTGCTCAGCCTCCGACCGCAAGACACTTCAGAGGGTAGTGCGTACGGCCCAGTACATCACTGGGGCAAAGCTGCCTGCCATCCAGGACCTCTACACCATGCGGTGTCAGAGGAAGGCCCTAAAAATTGTCAAAGTCCCCAGCCACCCCAGTCATAGACTGTTCTCTCTACTACCGCATGGCAAGCGGTACCAGATGGTCAAGTCTAGGACAAAAAGGCTTCTCAACAGTTTTTACCCCCACGTCATAAGACTCCTGAACAGGTAATCAAATGGCTACTCGGAATATTTGCATTGTGTGTCCCCCCCAACCCCTCTTTTACACTGCTGCTACTCTCTGTTTATCTTATGTGCATAGTGACTTTAAATATACATTCATGTACATACTACCTCAATTGGCCCGACCAACCAGTGCTCCCACACATTGGCTAACCGGGCTATCTGCATTGTGTCCCACCACCCGCCAACCCCTCTTTACGCTGCTGCTACTCTCTGTTCATCATATATGCATAGTCACTTTAACCATATCTACATGTACATACTACCTCAATAAGCCTGACTAACAGGTGTGTCTATATATATCTACATGTACATACTACCTCAATCAGCCTGACTAACAGGTGTCTGTATATATCTACATGTACATACTACCTCAATCAGCCTGACTAACAGGTGTCTGTATATATCTACATGTACATACTACCTCAATCAGCCTGACTAACAGGTGTCTGTATATATCTACATGTACATACTACCTCAATCAGCCTGACTAACAGGTGTCTGTATATATCTACATGTACATACTACCTCAATCAGCCTGACTAACAGGTGTCTGTATATATCTACATGTACATACTACCTCAATCAGCCTGACTAACAGGTGTCTGTATATATCTACATGTACATACTACCTCAATCAGTCTGACTAACCGGTGTCTGTATATATCTACATGTGCATACTACCTTAATCAGTCTGACTACCAGGTGTCTGTATATATCTACATGTACATACTACCTCAATCAGCCTGACTAACAGGTGTCTGTATATAGCCTTGCTACTCTTTTTCAAATGTACTTTCACTGTTGTTTTATTTCTTTACTTACCTACACACACGCACAAACACACACACACAAACACACACACACACACACACACACACACACACACACACACACACACACACACACACACACACACACACACACACACACCTTTTTTCACACCATTGGTGAGAGCATTCCACTGTAAGGTCTACCTGTTGTATTCGGCGCATGTGACAAATAAACTTTGATTTGATTTCACGACCCCTAGGTGAACCCCTGATAACACCAGGTGGTTGATTCCCCTCTAATCAGGGACTGATTTAGACCTGTGACACCAGATGGGTGAATCCCCTCTAATCAGGGACTGATTTAGACCTTGGAGACCAGGTGGGTGAATCCCCTCTAATCAAGGACTGATTTAGACCTGGGACACCAGGTGGGTGATTCCCCTCTAATCAGGGCCTGATTTAGACGTGGGACACCAGGTGGGTGATTCCCCTCTAATCAGGGCCTGATTTAGACGTGGGACACCAGGTGGGTGATTCCCCTCTAATCAGGGCCTGATTTAGACCTGGGACACCAGGTGGGTGATTCCCCTCTAATCAGGGACTGGTTTAGACCTGGGACACCAGGTGGGTGATTCCCCTCTAATCAGGGACTGGTTTAGACCTGTGACACCAGGTGGGTGATTCCCCTCTAATCAGGGACTGGTTTAGACCTGGGACACCAGGTGGGTGATTCCCCTCTAATCAGGGACTGGTTTAGACCTGGGACACCAGGTGGGTGATTCCCCTCTAATCAGGGACTGGTTTAGACCTGGGACACCAGGTGGATGCAGGTAATGATCAGTAGTATGAACCTCCAGGCTCAGATTTGATTTTTTTTTAAACCTGGAAGTTTAAGAAAACCTAATAATGAGACCGATACTTGAAATAGTATCATCGACAGCCGTACGGTTATCATCGTTAGCTCAGTTGGTGGAGCATGGTCTCAGCAACGCCAGGGTAGTGGGTTCCATTCCATGGGCCACCTATACATGAACAACTATTGCGCATGCATGTCTGTAAATGGCTTGGATAAAAGAGACAGTACATTTAACAGTGTGTCATATTGCATTATCAACTTAGAGCCCAATATAAAATCAGCGTCGGTCTCTCTGGTGCAAGTCTTCAGGAAACGTTGACACCGACAGAGATATTCTTTTAAACATGGCTCCTAATCGACATCCCAAATGGCACCCTGTTTCCTATACAGTAGTCTACTGTTGAAAACACCCCTATGGGTCCTGATGAAAAGTAGTCCAACACATAAGGAATAGGGTGCTATTTGGGACGTAGCCCTATTATGTGGAACGCGCTAACTGCCGGAGGGGGAGAGGAGAAAGTTATTAAGATGGACACTAAAGACATCCCAAACCATTAAGAGTGATGAAGATGGACACTAAAGACATCCCAAACCATTTAGAGAGATGAAGACGGACACTAAAGACATCCCAAACCATTACGAGTGATGAAGACGGACACTAAAGACATCCCAAACCATTACGAGTAATGAAGACGGACACTAAAGACATCCCAAACCATTAAGAGAGATGAAGACAGACACTAAAGACAGACACTAAAGACATCCCAAACCATTTAGAGTGATGAAGACAGACACTAAAGACAGACACTAAAGACATCCCAAACCATTAAGACTGATGAAGATGGACACTAAAGACATCCCAAACCATTTAGAGAGATGAAGACAGACACTAAAGACAGACACTAAAGACATCCCAAACCAATAAGACTGATGAAGATGGACACTAAAGACATCCCAAACCATTGAGACTGATGAAGATGGACACTAAAGACATCCCAAACCATTTAGAGTGATGAAGACAGACACTAAAGACAGACACTAAAGACATCCCAAACCATTAAGACTGATGAAGATGGACACTAAATACATCCCAAACCATTTAGAGTGATGAAGACAGACACTAAAGACATCCCAAACCATTAAGACTGATGAAGATGGACACTAAAGACATCCCAAACCATTAAGACTGATGAAGATGGACACTAAAGACATCCCAAACCATTAAGAGTGATGAAGGGCATGGCTTGTCAAGCCAAATGGGGTTGGAGATTGCCTGTCTTTGTCCTAAATGCCACCCCGTTCCCTTTCTGGCGCAGAACTTTTAACCAGAGCTCTGCTACATAGACTTAGTCTTTGTATGTTTTGCTCAGAGCCTTCACAGTGTGACATCACCGCTTGACATGATCTTCATGAAAAACAACCATTAAATAGACCAGCTCCCTTCCTTCCTCTGACAGACACACACACACGCACGCACACACACACACACACACACACACACACACACACACACACACACACACACACACACACACACACACACAAATACCACGCACACACACACACATACCACACACACACAACACACATATACACACACACACACACATACCACACACACACACACATACACACACACACACACACACACATACACACACACACACACACACACACACACACACACACACACACACACACACACACACACACACACACACACACACACACACATACATACATTGTGATATGATTTGGAAAATATAGTCAAACATACATTAGAATACATTGTACCACAGACAATACTCAGCCTAAACAAAACACGAACAATACCCACACTCTTACGCTGAGTCACAAAATAGCACCCTATTCCCTACATAGTGCACTACTTTAGACCAGGACCCATAGGGCTCTGGTCAAAAATAGTGCACTATGAAGGGAATAGGGTGCTAGGAAGAGAATAGGGTGCTATTTGGGATGCATTCATAGTTTTCATTATGCAAATGGTTAATTTATTCTAAAATTATCATAAAAGTTTACAAAGGATTTGTCATCCAGTTCATGTCAGTGTAGCTGTCAATCATTAGCTCCTTACATATATTCCTGAGATAAATAGTTTTATATCCAGTAATATGTCTCTCTCTACTGGGTACCATCAATATCTCTCTCTACTGAGTATCATCAATATCTCTCTCTACTGGGTACCATCAATATCTCTCTCTACTGGGTACCATCAATATCTCTCTCTACTGGGTACCATCAATATGTATCTCTAGTGGGTACCATCAATGTATATCTCTAGTGGGTACCATCAATATGTATCTCTTGTGGATACTATGAATATGTATCTCTATAATCCCCAGAACAATTATCCAACTTGAAGAAAGTGTTTACAACCCTAATTTATTTGACTGTGTGTGCGTGTAGTTTGCCAAACCCTTATCTATGTGTGTGTGTGCGTGTGCGTGTGCGTGTGCGTGTGCGTGTGCGTGTGTGTGTGTGTAGTTTTCCAAATTCTTATCTATTTTCCTTTTACTCCTCCTAAAATAAATTCAGCAACAGCCGAATGTGTCTGAGATTAGAGAATTATTCACCAATGTGGTAACTACACAATAGTAAACCCACCAGTCTAAACCCACCAGCCTAAACCCACCAGTCTAAACCCACCAGTCTAAACCCACCAGTCTAAACCCACCAGTCTAAACCAATCTTGTGTTAAAATCACCAATGCTGAGCTTTGGTCTCCGCCCCAGAACTAGCGTCTGACAAAACCAATGAAGCTCTTTTTTTCTACCACAATAAATAAATAAATGTGTGATCCATAGCAATACAGTAGCTAATTTTCCTCCTTCTGAAACCTGGAACAATAGCAATACAGTAGCTAATTTTCCTCCTTCTGAAACCTGGAACAATAGCAATACAGTAGCTAATTTTCCTCCTTCTGAAACCTGGAACAATAGCAATACAGTAGCTAATTTTCCATCATTTTGGCAAAAGATTTTCAGTAGAATATTCTAGAATCGTTTAAAAGAATATATGCACATTTTCCCAGCAGTGGTGTTTCCACCAAAATTGACTTGTTTCCACCTAAATACAAATCAATGCGTGATAATAATAATAATATAATAATAATACATGTTTATTTAAATGTAATAATAAATGTTTTCATGAACCTAATAAAAATCAAAAGTTTAATATATTTATATCGCATTTTCAAGTATTAAATGTGCCTTCTCTGGTCTTGGCACCTGAGCGCTAGCCAACAGCTCGCAGATACAACTCTGCCGGTTGGCTAGTCTACATGATGAGATTATTGTGGATAATATTATCATCAGTCAAGCATCGATCATCATGTCACCAGAAAAGGGCCCTCGATATTTATTGTAAAGGATCATCAAGCTCATCACCGTGCACTTTCACCACCCTGTGAAGTTCATCGTAACTGAATTCGTCTGAAGCCTAATAAACTGCATGGGTTCCCAAGTCATATTGGGAGGACCACACTTCAAATTGACATCTATCTATATGATGTTTATTATATCAATATTTGTGCAAAAAGGCGTTTCCACCTCCATTTCTCGCATAATACATTTTATAGACACAAAAAGATCCCACCGTATTGTGCACACACATTATTTGCCAGCCTCATATCTCCCTGCATCCTACTGCTGGTTTGTCACTGAAGCTAAGCAAGGTTGGTCCTGGTCAGTTCCTGGACTGGGAGACCAGATTCTGCTGGAAGTGGTGTTGGAGGGCCAGTAGGAGGCGCTCTTTCCTCTAGTCCTGAAAAAAATATCCCAAGTTCCCCCAGGGCAGTGATTGGGGATATTGCCCTGTGTAGAGTGCCGTCTTTCAGATGGGATGTTAAATGGGTCGCTAAAAGATCCATTTTGGAAGAGTTGGGATGTGAACCCTAATGTCCTGTCTAAATTTCCAATCTAAATTACTCCCACAAAACCTGTGGTTGGAAACGGGGCTCTTATGGCTCTTAATTAGGGGATTCATTAGACACTTGTGTCTCTTAATTAGGAGATTCAGAAGACCCTTGTGTCTCTTAATTAGGGGATTCAGAAGACCCTTGTGTCTCTTAATTAGGGGATTCAGAAGACCCTTGTGTCTCTTAATTAGGGGATTCAGAAGACCCTTGTGTCTCTTAATTAGGGGATTCAGAAGACCCTTGTGTCTCTTAATTAGGGGATTCAGAAGACCCTTATGTCTCTTAATTAGGGGATTCAGAAGACCCTTATGTCTCTTAATTAGGGGATTCAGAAGACCCTTGTGTCTCTTAATTAGGGGATTCAGAAGACCCTTGTGTCTCTTAATTAGGGGATTCAGAAGACCCTTATGTCTCTTAATTAGGGGATTCAGAAGACCCTTATGTCTCTTAATTAGGGGATTCAGAAGACCCTTGTGTCTCTTAATTAGGGGATTCAGAAGACCCTTGTGTCTCTTAATTAGGGGATTCAGAAGACCCTTGTGTCTCTTAATTAGGGGATTCAGAAGACCCTTATGTCTCTTAATTAGGGGATTCAGAAGACCCTTATGGCTCTTAATTAGGGGATTCAGAAGACCCTTCTGTCTCTTAATTAGGGGATTCAGAAGACCCTTATGTCTTTTAATTAGAAGATTCAGAAGACCCTTGTGTCTCTTAATTAGAAGATTCAGAAGACCCTTATGTATTTTAATTAGAAGATTCAGAAGTACCTTATGTCTCTTAATTAGAAGATTCAGAAGACCCTTATGTCTCTTAATTAGAAGATTCAGAAGTACCTTATGTCTCTTAATTGGGGGATTCAGAAGAACCTTATGTCTCTTAATTAGAAGATTCAGAAGTACCTTATGTCTCTTAATTAGGGGATTCAGAAGACCCTTATGTCTCTTAATTAGAAGATTCAGAAGTACATTATGTCTCTTAATTAGGAGATTCAGAAGACCCGTATGTCTCTTAATTAGAAGATTCAGAAGTACCTTATGTCTCTTAATTAGAAGATTCAGAAGACCTTATGTCTCTTAATTAGGGGATTCAGAAGACCCTTATGTCTCTTAATTAGGGGATTCAGAAGACTCTTATGTCTCTTAATTAGAAGATTCAGAAGTACCTTATGTCTCTTAATTAGGGGATTCAGAAGACCCTTATGTCTCTTAATTAGAAGATTCAGAAGACCCTTATGTCTCTTAATTAGAAGATTCAGAAGACCCTTATGTCTCTTAGTTAGAAGATTCAGAAGTACCTTATGTCTCTTAATTAGAAGATTCAGAAGTCTCTTATTTCTCTTAATTGGGGCATTCAGAAGACCCTCTCTTAATCGGGCAATTTATAAGAACACATAAATACAAGTTATATTTTACCAAAGATGTGAGAAGATAATGCAACAGTCAATATAAACAATACACAGCAAATATGAGCTGCAGGTACAGAACATGATATAATGTAATGGCTGCAGGTTGAGCTGCTTCTGTATCAAAGCTGTAATGTAGAATTTGAGCTCAAAGTCATAATTTATTGATAGGAGAGATGTTGCTAAATATATAAGAGCATCTGAAGAGACGCAAACTGTGACATAGGATCTAAGATATAGATTATATAATCAAACTGTGACATAGAATCTAAGATATAGATTATATAATCAAACTGTGACATAGGATCTAAGATATAGATTATATAATCAAACTGTGACATAGGATCTAAGATATAGATTATATAATCAAACTGTGACATAGAATCTAAGATATAGAATATATAATCAAACTGTGACATAGGATCTAAGATATAGAATATATAATCAAACTGTGACATAGGATCTAAGATATAGATTATATAATCAAACTGTGACATAGGATCTAAGATATAGATTATATAATCAAACTGTGACATAGGATCTAAGATATAGATTATATAATCAAACTGTGACATAGAATCTAAGATATAGATTATATAATCAAACTGTGACATAGGATCTAAGATATAGATTATATAATCAAACTGTGACATAGAATCTAAGATATAGATTATATAATCAAACTGTGACATAGGATCTAAAATATAGATTATATAATCAAACTGTGACATAGAATCTAAGATATAGATTATATAATCAAACTGTGACATAGAATCTAAGATATAGATTATATAATCAAACTGTGACATAGAATCTAAGATATAGATTATATAATCAAACTGTGACATAGAATCTAAGATATAGATTATATAATCAAACTGTGACATAGAATCTAAGATATAGATTATATAATCAAACGGTGACATAGAATCTAAGATATAGATTATATAATCAAACTGTGACATAGGATCTAAGATATAGATTATATAATCAAACTGTGACATAGATTCTAAGATATAGAATATATAATAAAACTGTGACATAGAATCTAAGATATAGATTATATAATCAAACTGTGACATAGAATCTAAGATATAGAATATATAATCAAACTGTGACATAGGATCTAAGATATAGATTATATAATCAAACTGTGACATAGGATCTAAGATATAGATTATATAATCAAACTGTGACATAGGATCTAAGATATAGATTATATAATCAAACTGTGACATAGGATCTAAGATATAGATTATATAATCAAACTGTGACATAGAATCTAAGATATAGATTATATAATCAAACTGTGACATAGAATCTAAGATATAGAATATATAATAAAACTGTGACATAGAATCTAAGATATAGATTATATAATCAAACTGTGACATAGGATCTAAAATATAGATTATGTAATCAAACTGTGACATAGAATCTAAGATATAGATTATATAATCAAACTGTGACATAGAATCTAAGATATAGATTATATAATCAAACTGTGACATAGAATCTAAGATATAGAATATAAAATAAAACTGTGACATAGAATCTAAGATATAGATTATATAATCAAACTGTGACATAGAATCTAAGATATAGATTATATAATCAAACTGTGACATAGAATCTAAGATATAGATTATATAATCAAACTGTGACATAGAATCTAAGATATAGATTATATAATCAAACTGTGACATAGAATCTAAGATATAGATTATATAATCAAACTGTGACATAGAATCTAAGATATAGATTATATAATCAAACTGTGACATAGAATCTAAGATATAGATTATATAATCAAACTGTGACATAGAATCTAAGATATAGAATATATAATCAAACTGTGACATAGAATCTAAGATATAGATTATATAATCAAACTGTGACATAGAATCTAAGATATAGAATATAAAATAAAACTGTGATATAGGATCAAGGATATGAATATAGTCTCAAACTGAGATATAGCATAAACGATATAGGCTTTAGAATTAAAATGATATATGGGATCAAGGATATAGTATATAGTCCTAAACAGAGGTATAGGATCATGATATAGGATATGTAATTAAACTGAGATATAGGATCAAGGATATGGGATTTAGAATCAAACTGAGGTATAATATCAAGTATATAGAATATAGAATCAAACAGATATAGGACCAAGGATATAGATGCAAACTGAGATATAGACTCAAGGATCAAGGATATGGGATATCGAATCAAACTGAGATATAGACTCAATGATATATGATATAGATTCAAACTGAGATATAGGCTCAAGAATATATGATATAGATTCAAACTGAGATAGAGGATCAAGGATATAGACTCAAACTCAGATATAGGATCAAGGACCAAAGACATAGAATCAAACTCAGATACAAGATATAGGATCTAGATTCAAACTGAGATATAGGATCAAGGATACAGGAGAAAAATAAAAAAAATCCAAACCACAGCACAAATGCAACACAAAAGCAACATAGTGGTCTGTAAGAGCAGTGGTGAACCCCAACCACCCCCAACATTGTAACCTATCAACTACACAGCTACATGTTCTATACTTGGTGGGCGGCAGGCTAGCCTAGTGGTTAGAGCGTTGGACTAGTAACCAGAAGGTTGCAAGTTCAAACCCACGCGCTGACAAGGTACAAATCTGTTGTTCTGAACAGGCAGTTGACCCAATAAGAATTTGTTCTTATTTGCCTCGTTTTATAAAGATAAAATAGACACTTACACAGTATTTTAAGACTATCCTTTGATAAAGAAGCACTTTTAATTGAGAATATCCATTAAACATGCTTTGAGTCTATGAGTGTCCTGAATATGTGTCTGGGAAACTGGCCATCACAGTTTAATGAGGAGTGTCTTCATTTCTCTCTCAAATGGTCTGTCTCAACTCTATAGTGAAAATGCATTAGTTCATACATACAGTAAAGGCCCAGTGTAGTCAAAAACATGATTTCCCTGTGTTTTACTGTATATACAGCGCCTTCGGAACGAATTCTGACCCCTTGACTTGTTACACATTTTGTTACACTACAGCCTTAATCTAAAATGGATTAAATAACACAAAATCCTCAGCAATCTACACACAATTGTCCGTAGAGCACATGACAGCCCGCTTGGAGTTTGCCAAAAGTCACCTAAGCACTCTCAGACCATGAATGCCAAGCGTCACATCTGGAGGAAACCTGGCCTCATCCCTATGGTGAAGCATGGTGGTGGCAGCATCATGCTGTAGGGAAGTTTTTCAGCGGCAAGGACTGGGAGACTAGTCAGGATCAAGGGAAGATGAACGGAGTAAAGTACAGAGAGATCCTTGATGAAAACCTGCTCCATAGCCCTCAGGAACTCAGACTGGGGCGAAGGTTCACCTTCCAACAGAACAACAATCCTAAGCACACAGCCAAGACAAAGCAGGGGTGGCTTTGGGTGCCAGGTTTCCTCCAGACGTGACGCTTGGCATTCTCGGTCTGAGAGTTTTTAGGTGCCTTTTGGCAAACTCCAAGAGGGCTGTCATGTGCCTTTTACTGAGGAGGGGCTTCCGTCTGGTCACACTACCATAAAGGCCTGATTGGTGGAGTGCTGCAGAGATGGTTGTCCTTCTGAAAGGTTCTCCCATCTCCACAGAGGAACTCTTAAGCTCTGACAGAGGGACCATCAGGTTCTTGGTCACCTCCCTGACCAAGAACCTTCTCCCTTGATTGCTCTAGGTAGAGTCTTGGTGGCTCCAAACTTCTTCCATTTAAGAACGATGGAGGCCACTGTGTTCTTGGGGACCTTCAATGCTGCAGACATTTTTTGGTACACTTCCCGAAATCTGTGCCTCGACACAATCCTGTATCTGAGCCCTATGGACAATCCCTTCGACCTCATGACTTGGTTTTTGCTCTGACATGTACTGTCAACTGCGCAACCTTTTATAGACAAGTTGTGTCTTTTCCAAATCATATCCAATCAATTGAATTTACCACAGGTGGACTCCAATCAAGTAGCAACATCACAAGGATGATCAATGAAAACAGGATGTACCTGAATGTAGCTGAATTGTCAGAGCAAAGGTTCTGGATACTAATGTAAATAAGGTTCTATGTTCTCCTTTTAATGCATTCGCTAAAATAAAAAAAATAAAAAACTGTTTCGCTTTGTCATTATGGGTTATTGTGTATAGATTATTAGAATGGTTTTGAATTGTTAGATTACATGTTAGATATTGCTGCACAATATCATCCTGATATTTATATGTTTCTTAATTCCATGCTTTTTACCTCTAGATGTGTGTGTATTGTTGTGAATTGTTAGATTATTACTGCACTGTTGGAGATGGAACACAAGGATTTCACTACACCCGCAGTAACATCTGGTAAATATGTGTATGGACCAATAACATCTATTAAATATGGACCAGTAACATCTGGTAAATATGGACCAGTAACATCTGGTAAATATGTGTATGGACCAGTAACATCTGGTAAATATGTGTATGGACCAATAACATCTATTAAATATGTGTATGGACCAATAACATCTGCTAAATATGGACCAATAACATCTGGTAAATATGTGTATGGACCAATAACATCTGGTAAATATGTGTATGGACCAATAACATCTGTTAAATATGTGCATGGACCAATAACATCTGTTAAATATGGACCAATAACATCTGGTAAATATGGACGAATAACATCTGTTAAATATGTGCATGGACCAATAACATCTGTTAAATATGGACCAATAACATCTGTTAAATATGTGCATGGACCAATAACATCTGTTAAATATGGACCAGTAACATCTGTTAAATATGGACCAATAACATCTGGGAAATATGTGTATGGACCAATAACATCTGGTAAATATGGACCAATAACATCTGTTAAATATGGACCAGTAACATCTGTTAAATATGGACCAATAACATCTGTTAAATATGGACCAATAACATCTGTTAAATATGGACCAGTAACATCTGTTAAATATGGACCAGAAACATCTGATAAATATGGACCAATAACATCTGTTAAATATGGACCAATAACATCTGGTAAATATGGACCAATAACATCTGGTAAATATGTGTATGGACCAATAACATCTGTTAAATATGGACCAATAACATCTGTTAAATATGGACCAATAACATCTGTTAAATATGGACCAATAACATCTGTTAAATATGGACCAATAACATATGTTAAATAGGGACCAATAACATCTGTTAAATATGGACCAATAACATCTGTTAAATATGGACCAATAACATCTGTTAAATATGGACCAATAACATCTGTTAAATATGGACCAATAACATCTGTTAAATATGGACCAGTAACATCTGGTAAATATGTGTATGGACCAGTAACATCTGGTAAATATGGACCAATAACATCTGTTAAATATGGACCAATAACATCTGTTAAATATGGACCAATAACATCTGTTAAATATGGACCAATAACATCTGTTAAATATGGACCAATAACATCTGTTAAATATGGACCAGTAACATCTGTTAAATATGGACCAGTAACATCTGATAAATATGGACCAATAACATCTGTTAAATATGGACCAGTAACATCTGGTAAATATGTGTATGGACCAATAACATTTGTTAAATATGGACCAATAACATCTGGTAAATATGTGTATGGACCAATAACATCTGTTAAATATGGACCAGTAACATCTGATAAATATGGACCAATAACATCTGTTAAATATGGACCAATAACATCTGTTAAATATGGACCAGTAACATCTGGTAAATATGTGTATGGACCAGTAACATCTGGTAAATATGGACCAATAACATCTGTTAAATATGTGTATGGACCAATAACATCTGTTAAATATGTGTATGGACCAGTAACATCTGGTAAATATGGACCAGTAACATCTGGTAAATATGGACCAGTAACATCTGGTAAATATGTGTATGGACCAGTAACATCTGGTAAATATGGACCAGTAACATCTGGTAAATATGGACCAGTAACATCTGGTAAATATGTGTATGGACCAGTAACATCTGGTAAATATGGACCAGTAACATCTGGTAAATATGTGTATGGACCAATAACATCTGGTAAATATGTGTACGGACCAGTAACATCTGGTAAATATGGACCAGTAACATCTGGTAAATATGGACCAGTAACTTCTGATAAATAAGGACCAGTAACATCTGGTAAATATGTGTATGGACCAATAACATCTATTAAATATGGACCAGTAACATCTGGTAAATATGGACCAGTAACATCTGGTAAATATGGACCAGTAACATCTGGTAAATATGTGTATGGACCAGTAACATCTGGTAAATATGGACCAGTAACATCTGGTAAATATGTGTATGGACCAATAACATCTGGTAAATATGTGTATGGACCAATAACATCTGGTAAATATGGACCAGTAACATCTGGTAAATATGGACCAATAACATCTGGTAAATATGGACCAATAACATCTGGTAAATATGGACCAATAACATCTGGTAAATATGGACCAGTAACATCTGTTAAATATGGACCAATAACATCTGGTAAATATGTGTATGGACCAGTAACATCTGTTAAATATGGACCAATAACATCTGGTAAATATGTGTATGGACCAGTAACATCTGGTAAATATGGACCAGTAACATCTGGTAAATATGTGTATGGACCAATAACATCTGGTAAATATGTGTATGGACCAATAACATCTGGTAAATATGGACCAGTAACATCTGGTAAATATGGACCAATAACATCTGGTAAATATGGACCAATAACATCTGGTAAATATGGACCAATAACATCTGGTAAATATGGACCAGTAACATCTGTTAAATATGGACCAATAACATCTGGTAAATATGTGTATGGACCAATAACATCTGGTAAATATGTGTATGTGACCAATAACATCTGTTAAATATGGACCAATAACATCTGGTAAATATGTTTACGGACCAGTAACATCTGGTAAATATGGACCAGTAACATCTGGTAAATATGGACCAGTAACATCTGATAAATATGGACCAGTAACATCTGGTAAATATGGACCAGTAACATCTGGTAAATATGGACCAGTAACATCTGATAAATATGGACCAGTAACATCTGATAAATATGTGTATGGACCAGTAACATCTGGTAAATATGTGTATGGACCAGTAACATCTGGTAAATATGCTGTAGTGAGATCTTATAAAAACAAATACAGGGTTGGGGGTGTGGCCTATGGGGCTGTAGTGAGATCTTATAAAACAAATACAGGGTTGGGGGTGTGGTCTATGGGGCTGTAGTGAGATCTTATAAATAACATCTGGTAAATATGTGTATGGACCAGTAACATCTGTTAAATATGGACCAGTAACATCTGGTAAATATGTGTATGGACCAGTAACATCTGGTAAATATGGACCAGTAACTTCTGATAAATAAGGACCAGTAACATCTGGTAAATATGTGTATGGACCAATAACATCTATTAAATATGGACCAGTAACATCTGGTAAATATGGACCAGTAACATCTGGTAAATATGGACCAGTAACATCTGGTAAATATGTGTATGGACCAGTAACATCTGGTAAATATGGACCAGTAACATCTGGTAAATATGTGTATGGACCAATAACATCTGGTAAATATGTGTATGGACCAATAACATCTGGTAAATATGGACCAGTAACATCTGGTAAATATGGACCAATAACATCTGGTAAATATGGACCAATAACATCTGGTAAATATGGACCAATAACATCTGGTAAATATGGACCAGTAACATCTGTTAAATATGGACCAATAACATCTGGTAAATATGTGTATGGACCAGTAACATCTGTTAAATATGGACCAATAACATCTGGTAAATATGTGTATGGACCAGTAACATCTGGTAAATATGGACCAGTAACATCTGGTAAATATGTGTATGGACCAATAACATCTGGTAAATATGTGTATGGACCAATAACATCTGGTAAATATGGACCAGTAACATCTGGTAAATATGGACCAATAACATCTGGTAAATATGGACCAATAACATCTGGTAAATATGGACCAATAACATCTGGTAAATATGGACCAGTAACATCTGTTAAATATGGACCAATAACATCTGGTAAATATGTGTATGGACCAATAACATCTGGTAAATATGTGTATGTGACCAATAACATCTGTTAAATATGGACCAATAACATCTGGTAAATATGTGTACGGACCAGTAACATCTGGTAAATATGGACCAGTAACATCTGGTAAATATGGACCAGTAACATCTGATAAATATGGACCAGTAACATCTGGTAAATATGGACCAGTAACATCTGGTAAATATGGACCAGTAACATCTGATAAATATGGACCAGTAACATCTGATAAATATGTGTATGGACCAGTAACATCTGGTAAATATGTGTATGGACCAGTAACATCTGGTAAATATGCTGTAGTGAGATCTTATAAAAACAAATACAGGGTTGGGGGTGTGGCCTATGGGGCTGTAGTGAGATCTTATAAAACAAATACAGGGTTGGGGGTGTGGTCTATGGGGCTGTAGTGAGATCTTATAAAACAAATACAGGGTTGGGGGTGTGGGTGTGGCCTATGGGGCTGTAGTGAGATCTTATGAAAACAAATACAAAAAAACGGTAGGGATGGGGGTGTGGCCAGGCACTAGGGTCGGGGTGTGGCCAGGCAATAGGGATGGGGGTGCGGCCAGGCACTAGGGTTGGGGTGTGGCCAGGCAATAGGGATGGGGGTGCGGCCAGGCACTAGGGTTGGGGTGTGGCCAGGCACTAGGGTTGGGGTGTGGCCAGGCACTAGGGTTGGGGTGTGGCCAGGCACTAGGGTTGGGGTGTGGCCAGGCACTAGGGTTGGGGTGTGGCCAGGCACTAGGGTTGGGGGTGCGGCCAGGCACTAGGGTTGGGGTGTGGCCAGGCAATAGGGATGGGGGTGCGGCCAGGCACTAGGGTTGGGGTGTGGCCAGGCAATAGGGATGGGGGTGCGGCCAGGCACTAGGGTTGGGGTGTGGCCAGGCACTAGGGTTGGGGTGTGGCCAGGCACTAGGGTTGGGGTGTGGCCAGGCAATAGGGATGGGGGTGCGGCCAGGCACTAGGGTTGGGGTGTGGCCAGGCAATAGGGATGGGGGTGCGGCCAGGCACTAGGGTTGGGGTGTGGCCTATGGGGCTGTAGTGAGATACCCGACAGGCTGGACGATTCTCTTCTCATCACTCATCATGAAAAAACACATTCAATAAAATGTGGAAGTCAATCAATCCACCATTTATTAACTCCACGGAAAAATCGAACGATGTTTTATTGAAATATTGAAATAGCAGGCATGACCAGATGAAAATAAATTGGTACAATTTAAGGCCAAAATAGCAAACAATAATGCAGGCACTAGGGATGGTGGTGTGAAAATGTGGTTGTTGGCAGATCAGACGCAGTCATTGCAAATGTCTGATCAGATGTAGATCAGAAGCAGTCTTAAGTTGCTGTTCGTATGCATAAATATGTGGGGGAAAAAGAAGAGATCCTAACTAATAACTAGTTTTCAGTTCCCCCCTCCCCACTCAGACCACTCCCAGACAGTCTTAGCAAAAAAAATCGCTTGAGAAATTGCTCTTTTTGCTTATTTTTTGTTGTTGTTGTTGTTGACCATTTCAATTTAAAATAATCACAGCAGGGTACTTCAATTGTTACGCGGAAATGAATTTGATTTTGAGGTAAAAAGAGCAGCAATGTACCTTTAATAGATGATCACAGTGAGTGATTCTTTCATTAAGGTCTCATTGTTCATCAGTGTGGCAGACAGTGTGTCTGTGCTGTAGGAGCCTAATTAGGGCATTGGACGCGTCCCAAACGGCACCGTATTCCCTCAATAGTGCACTACTTTTGACCAGAACCAATGGTGTGGCTACTACGTAGGGAATAAGATGTCATTTGGGACTTAGCCACATCCTCTCCATTATAAACTCTGCTAAGGGATTGAGCAACTTTTTCTCCAACACTGCTGGCTGATTTAACAGCTTCGTACCAACTATATTCCAAATGGCACCGTAAGCAGTGCACAACTTTTGATCAGGGCCCATAGGATTCTGGTCAAAAGTAGTGGACTATGTGAAGAATAGGGTGCGATTTGGGACGACAAACCCAAGGGTCTCATGTCCAATTAACATTTTTCTCTACCACTTCAGGACAATCACACATATTACAGTCTATTATTGTCATATACAGTATTTGATGTAATTACTTGACATTGAGTCAGACCACTACCCATAACCCCAAAGGTATTGTTACAGTTTCAGTCGGGATGTGGTTTCTGGAACGCTGGAGAATGTGGGTTTGATCGTATCTGGGAATTAATACGGTCAAATTAGGCTGTTACGAGATTAACACAAATGCAGTGACTTTTCTGTGTATTGTAAGTGATTTATCAGTTTATCAATTAATTTCTAAAATCAGTCTCTGATAACTTATAGAGAGAGGGAGGATGTAAGCTGTCTGGCCGTCTCTGTCAATTATAATGTAATGAACGGTGGAACGTTCCGCAGATAACAACATCCCACGAACGCTATTGTGCTAACCACATCTGCTCAGCCCATTAAAATGGTCAGAGTGAGCTGTTCTCTCATTTGTGTGTGTGGAAGTAGCCAGCAAGCTAGGCAATTTTAGCCCCGGTTAGTTTAGATGCTTGAATGCCGTTGTGATGGTCAGAAAGCTCGCATCAACCCTACTCCTCCGGGATCCAGAGCGTCCAGTGTTTTTACTGAACGCTCAGAGAGCAAAACGCTCCGAATTTACAGAGGAAAAAACCCCAGAAAATCTAACAACGCTCTGTAAATTTACAAACACCCAAAGTGCACTCTGGCACTCCAGAGTGAAATAATTACAAAACACACCCTTTTTACAGCAGCATGAACACTCAAACTGAATTCACACCTAAACAAACCATTACAAGATATTGAATTGTGTGGACAGGAGGATATGTACTGTGACAAGTGATCCTATAGCTCAATGGTTTTTCTATGCTACTGCTGCTAGTTACGATGCTAGTTGTGATTCTTGTTGCTTCAGTATATTGTTTGTGGTTAGTCAGTCTCATATATTGGGCTGTGGTAAAGCATGTACTGTATACACATCAATACATTCAGTGAGCAGCCATTTTAGATGAGTCCATCCACAATGTAGACGTTATGTTCTGTATGACAGAGATGTAGAGGAGGGGAGAAAGGGCAGGCGGTACACAGTCTCTGTTGGCTTGTGTCCTCGATGACACCCTATTTCCTATATAGTGCACAACTTTTAAAAACAAGGCCCATAGGGCTTTGGTCAAAAACGTATAAGGGTCCTATATAAGGGTGCTGTTTGGGACACGTGTAGAAACTGTCTGTCTGGATTTGAACTCCTGTCAATTTGTCAGATAAGGATCGTGGTGTTCCACCTCTGCTGTAGTGGAGCCACCTTTTAAATGACCAGAGACTTTATCTCCTAAAGAGCTCTTCAGGCGGCCATTTTAGAATCATTTAAGACTGTCTCTCAAATGGCATCCTATTCCACTATAGGCTCTGGTCTAAAGTAGTGCATTACATAAGGGAATAGGGTGTCGTTTGGGATCTGAGGTCAAACCACGAGCAGAATAGAGATGAGGCTTCAATACATTTCTATCTCAAATATACTGTACTGCACCTCAGCCTACCAGTTTAATTTACTGTACTGTACCCCAGTCTACCTGATTAACATACAGTACTGTACCTCAGCCTACCTGATTAACATACAGTACCTCAGCCTACCTGATTAACATACAGTAAGTACCTCAGCCTACCTGATTAATTTACTGTACTGTACCTCAGTCTACCTGATTAACATACAGTACCTCAGTTTACCTGATTAACATACAGTACCTCAGTCTACCTGATTAACATACAGTACCTCAGTCTACCTGATTAACATACAGTACCTCAGCCTACCTGATTAACATACAGTACCTCAGTCTACCTGATTAACATACAGTACCTCAGCCTACCTGATTAACATACAGTAAGTACCTCAGCCTACCTGATTAATTTACTGTACTGTACCTCAGTCTACCTGATTAACGTTCAGTACCTCAGTCTACCTGATTAACATTCAGTAAGTACCTCATTCTACCTGATGAACATACAGTACCTCAGCCTACCTGATTAACATACAGTAAGTACCTCAGCCTACCTGATTAATTTACTGTACTGTACCTCAGTCTACCTGATTAACATACAGTACCTCAGCCTACCTGATTAACGTACAGTACCTCATCCTACCTGATTAACATACAGTACCTCAGCCTACCTGATTAACATACAGTACCTCAGTTTACCTGATTAACATACAGTACCTGATTAAAGCACACGGTATGGGCCTCCCAGGTGGAGCAGTGGTCTAGGGCACTGCATCGCAGCGCTAGCTGTGCCACCAGGGACTCTGGGCTCGCGCCCAGGCTCTGTCGCAGCCGGCCTCGACCGGGAGGTCCGTGGGGCGACGCACAATTGGCCTAGCGTCGTCCGAGTTAGGGAGGGTTTGGCCGGTAGGGATATCCTTGTCTCATCGCGCACCATTGACTCCTGTAGCGGGCCGGGCACAGTGCGCGCTAACCAGGTCGACAGGTGCACATGTTTCCTCCGACACATTGGTGCGGCTGGCTTCCGGGTTGGATGGGCGCTGTGTTAAGAAGCAGTGCGGCTTGGTTGGGTTGTGTTTCGGAGGACGCGTGGCTTTCGACCTTCGTCTCTCCCGAGCCGTACGGGAGTTGTAGCAATGAGACAAGATAGTAATTACTAACAATTGGATACCATGAAAAGGGGGTGAACATTTTTTTAAACACACAGTATGAATGCATCCCAAATGGCACCCTATTCCCTAAATAGTGCACTACTATTGACCAGAGTCCATAGCACCCTATTCCCTACATAGTTCACTACTTTTGACCAGAGCCCTATGTAGTGCACAATGTTAGGGAATTAGGGTGCCTCTTGGGATGTGACCGCAGTACGCGAAGGCCTTCTACAGTATAACACAGTGCTTACAATCAGGTACAGCAAGGTAAGTCATATGTCACTTGTAGCCTACTGACTATGACTGTGATAGATTGGAGCCTACTGACTATGACTGTGATAGATTGGAGCCTACTGACTACGACTGTGATAGATTGGAGCCTACTGACTATGACTGTGATAGATTGGAGCCTACTGACTATGACTGTGATAGATTGGCATTAACACTATCCCCATTATCAGTCAGAGGTGTGGGTCAGTAGGTGACACACAATGTACACTAAATACTGTATATACAGCTAATATTTCCTATTTTATTCAAGAGAGAATTAATACAAGCTTGGCATTAGCCAAAACATCCACGATCAAATAAAACAAGTCTAATCAAATAGTGTCAATTGATTAGATTGACTTCAACCAATAACAGTCAAACTACAGAATCAATGACACAGGCCTCTGTTGGTCACAGCCAGCCCTGTTTTCATTAAACACTCTCTCTGTCTACGTCCCAAATGGAAGACTATCTATTCCCTATATGGTACCTCTGACCAGAGCCCACGAGGAATAGGGTTCTATTTGGGACGAAGCTTCTGTCTCTCTCTCTCTCTCTCTCTCTCTGTCTCTCTCTCTCTCTCTCTCTCTCTCTGTCTCTCTCTCTCTCTCTCTCTCTCTCTCCTGTCACCCAGGCTTGTCTGGCCACAACCGGATGACACAGAGACTCTCTCTCCTGTCACCCAGGCTTGTCTGTCCGCCACCGGATGACACAGAGACTATGACAATCTGAATTAAGCCATCTCGTCTGATAAAAGCGGCCAACGAGAGCTTCCAGCTCCCGACAAACTGCAGACATGATTGAATCAACGGGTAATTGCCATTTCATAATAAATTGGTTTGTAATAGATTTTTTTTCTGCGGGCTTCTCATTTTGCTGATGACAGCGTGATTAGATATTTACAAAATGATGGAGAGTTGAGTGCTCATGGACCTAATGGCAGCGATCTTGCAGTCAGCATACAAAGATTAACTTGACTTGCTTGGCAACCAGGCGAGGTGTTGGAAAAAGGAGGGATAAAATGAAAACAGAAAAATACCACCACTGGCATCTTCAAAATACAGGGATAATATAGAGAGGATATAGAGATAATATAGAGAGGATATAGAGATCATATATAGAGGATATATAGAGATAATATAGAGAGGATATAGAGAGGATATAGAGATAATATAGAGAGGATAAAGAGATAATATAGAGAGGATATAGAGATAATATAGACATAATATAGAGAGGATATAGAGATAATATAGAGAGGATATATAGAGATAATATAGAGAGGATATAGAGAGGATATAGAGATAATATAGACAGGATATATAGAGGATATATAGAGAGGATATAGAGATAATATAGAGAGATAATATAGAGATAAAATAGAGAGGATATAGAGAGATAATATAGAGAGGATATAGAGATAAAATAGAGATAAAATAGAGATAATATAGAGATAAAATAGAGATAATATAGAGAGGATATAGAGATAATATAGAGAGGATATAGAGAGGATATAGAGATAATATAGAGAGGATATAGAGATAATATAGAGATAATATAGAGATAATATAGAGAGGATATAGAGATAATATAGAGAGGATATAGAGAGGATAAAGAGAGGATAAAGAGATAATATAGAGAGGATATAGAGATAATATAGAGAGGATATATAGAGATGATATAGAGAGGATATAGAGAGGATATAGATATAATATAGAGAGGATATAGAGATAATATAGAGAGGATATAGAGATAATATAGAGAGGATATAGAGATAATATAGAGATAATATAGAGAGGAAATAGAGATAATATAGAGATGATATGGAGAGGATACATTAAAATCATATTTTTTTTAAATCTTTAAAATCAGCTCATTGCTTAACACCAGGGGTGTCAAACTCAGTTCCTGGTGATGTGAGTGTTTGAGGGTTTTTAACTCCTTCCTTGTACTTGATTGATCAATTAAGGTCACTCCCATCATCTGCCAGTCAAGGTTTTAATTTGACACCGATTGAAAGGAACAACAAAAAACAGTAGACCCTCGGCCCTCCAGGTACCGAGTTTAACACCATGCTTTAGACACTTCAAATGCCAATAAATCCCAGATCTCTATTTGACGAACAAGCAGGCAGCGCACTTGTCTTGAGACAAATAGAGGAACTGGACAGAGACGAGCAAGGCCAAGGGCAAAGAGATAGTATATTTGATAAACCACAGTTTAATCTGAGGCCCAGAGTTCAGTCCCTGTTGGCAGCAGAGTAACGGGGCTAGATTACCGAGTCAGAAAGCCCTGACACACACAGACAATATTTTTTATTTAATCTAGAAGTTATGACTGAGTCCCAAATGGAACCCTATACCCTACAGATGTAGGATCTTAATTTGAGCCAGTTCGTTACAGCAGGGAAAATGATCTTGCAGCAACAAGAAATTTGAAATTGTTTGTAGGAGTTGCTAAATTTTATGTCAGGACAAATCAAGTCTGAAATTTCAACGTGAAAGTTACAAACTCTAGAGGCCATTTCAAAATTAAAACGCACTACAATTGTGCGCTTGTAGGATACTTCCCAGCAACAAAAGACAGATCAAATTAAGATCCTACATATGTATTCCCAAGTCAAAATAACACCTAACAATAGGGTGCCATTTCAAACACACACACACACACACAATGACTTAGTTATTCCTTAATCAAGCCTGGAAATCTGGGCCCGTATCCATATCCATAACCATATCTGTATCTAGGATCAGTCTGGCTTTGTAGATCATAATGAATAAGATTACAGACATCAAACATCTCCTAGCCCCAGGGGAGACTGAAATACAATGACATCCAATCTACCTCCAAGTATACTCTACTATACGTCTAGACCTACTAGTTTTAACGTCTACTTCCCCATGTAATACATTAGCTAATTAATAGGTTCACTAATGATGTGCTCAAAACATCAGAGGCTATTGTACATTCATTTCCTTCTAATGAAGGTTTTTCTAGTGAACACACACACAGACGCACACGGTGTAGTTATTCCATCCGCAAGGCAATCAAACGGGGCAAAATGTCAGTATAGAGACAAAGTGGAGCTCAGACACGAGACGTACGTGGCAGGGTCTACAGACAATCACGGACTACAAAAGAAAAACCAGCCACGTCGCAGACACTGAAGTCTTGCTTCCGGACAAACTAAACACCTTCTTCGTCCGCTTTGAGGATAATACAGTGCCACCGATGCGGCCCGCTACCAAGGATTGTGGGCTCTCCTTCTCCGTGGCCGACGTGAGTAAGACAATTATTAAGCGTGTTAACCCTCGCAAGGCTGCTGGCCCAGATGTCCTCAGAGCATGTGGGATACATTCTAGACTGCTTTCCCCACTTACTTCAAGATGTCCACCATTGTCCCGGTACCCAAAAAAGCAAAGGTATCTGAACTAAATGACTATCGCCCCATAGCACTCACCTCTGTCATCATGAAGTGCTTTGAGTGGCTAGCCAAGGATCATATCACCTCCACCTTACCTGACACCCTAGACCCACTTTGCATACCGCCCCAATAGAGCAACAGATGATGCAATCGCCATCAATCTGCACACTGCCCTATCCCATCTGGACAAGAGGAATAGCTACGTCAGAATGCTGTTCAATGACTATAGCTCAGCCGTTAAACCTATAGTACCCTCCAAGTTCATCATTAAGCTCGTGGCACTGGGTCTGAGCCCCGCCCTGTGCAATTGGTTCCTGGACTTTCTGACGGGCTGCCCCCGGTGGTGAAGGTAGGAAACAACATCTCGACTTTGCTGATCCTCAACACTGGGGCCCCACAAGGTTGTGTGCCCAGCCCCCTCCTGTACTCCCTGTTCAATCATGACTGTGTGGCCACACACGCCTCCAACTCAATCAAGTTTGCAGACGACACAACAGTAGTAGGCCTGATTACCAAAAATGATGAGACAGCCTACAGGGAGGAGGTGAGGGCCCTGGCGGAGCCGTGCCAGGAAAGGAACCTCTCCCTCAATGGCAACAAAATGAAGGAGCTGATCGTGGACTTCGGGAGACAGCAGAGGGAGCACCTCCCTATCCACATTCACAGGTCTGCAGTGGAGAAGGTGGAAAGCTTCAAGTTCCTTGGTGTACACATCACTGACAACCTGGAATGGTGAAGAAGCGCCTCTTCAACCTCAGGAGGCTGAGGAAATTTGGCTTGGCCCCTAAGACCCTCACAAACTTTTACAGATGCATAATTGACAGCATCATGTCGGGCTGTGTCACTGCCTGGTATGGCAATTGCACCGCCCACAACCGCAGGACTCTCCAGAGGGTGGTGCGGTCTGCCCAACGCATCCTCAGGGGCACACTGCCTGCTCTCCAGGACACCTGCAGCACCCGATGTGACAGGAATGTGTATGTGACAAATAAATGTGACAAATAAAATTGAATTTGATTTGATTTGAAGGCCAAAAATATAATCAAGGACAACAACCACCCAAACCACGGCCTGTTCATCCTGCTACCATCCAGAAAGCGAGGTCAGTACAGGTGCATCGAAGCTGGGACCGTGAGGCTGAAAAACAGTTTCTATCTCAAGGCCATTAAACTGTTAAATAGCCATCACTAGCCGGCTACCACAAGGTTACTCATACTCTGCACTTTAGAGGCTGCTGCCCTATATACAGTTGTAGTCAGAAGTTAACATACACTTAGGTTGGAGTCATTAAAACAAGTTTTTCAACCACTCCACAAATTTCTTGTGTCAGACTATAGTTTTGGAAAGTCGGTTAGGACATCTACGTTGTGCATGACACAATATTTGTTTACAGACATATTATTTCACTTATAATATAATTCACTGTATCACAATTCCAGTGTGTCAGAACTTTACATACACTAAGTTGACTGTGCCTTTAAACAGCTTGGAAAATTCCAGAAAATGATGTTATGTCTTCAGAAGCTTCTGATAGGATAATTGACATCATTTGAGTCAATTGGAGGTGTACCTGTGGATGTATTTTAAGGCCTAAATTCAAACTCAGTGCCTCTTTGCTTGACATCATGGGAAAATCAAAAGAAATCAGCCAAGACCTAAAAAAAAGAATTGTAGACCTCCACAAGTCTGGTTCATCCTTGGGAGCAATTTCCAAACATCTGAAGGTACCACGTTCATCTGTACAAACAATAGTATGCAATTATAAACACCATGGGACCACGCAGCCATCATACCGCTCAGGAAGGAGACGCGTTCTGTCTCCTAGAGATGAACGCACTTTGGTGCGAAAAGTGCAAATCAATTCCAGAACAACAGCAAAGGACCTGGAGGAAATATGCTGGAGGAAACAGGTCCAAAAGTATCTATATCCACAGTAAAACAAGTCCTATATCGACATAACCTGAAAGGCCGCTCAGCAAGGAAGAAGCCACTGCTCCAAAACCGCCATAAAAAAGCCTGACTGTAGTTTGCAAGTGCACATTGGGACAAAGATCGTATTTTTCTGAGAAATGTCCTCTGGTCTGATGAAACAAAAATAGAACTGTTTGGCCATAATGACCATCGTTATGTTTGGAGGAAAAAGGGGTAGGCTTGCAAGCCGAAGAACACCATCCCAACCGTGAAGCACGGGGGAGGCAGCATCATGTTGTGGGGGGTGCTTTGCTGCAGGAGGGACTGGTGCAGTTCACAAAATAGATGGCAGGAAAGTTATGTGGATATATTGAAGCAACATCTCATGACATCAGTCAGGAAATTAAATCTTGGTCGCAAATGTGTCTTCCAAATGAACAATGACCCCAAGTATACTTCTAAAGTTGTGGAAAAATGGCTTAAGGACAACAAAGTCAAGGTATTGGAGTGGCCATCACAAAGCCCTGACCTCAATCCTATAGACAATGTGTGGGCAGAACTGAAAAAGCGTGTGCAAGCAAGGAGGCCTACAAACCTGACTCAGTTACACCAGCTCTGTCAGGAGGAATGGACCAATATTCACCCATTTTATTGTGGGAAGCTTGTGGAAGGCTACCCGAAACGTTAACCCAAGTTAAACAATTTAAACAATTAAACAATTTAAAGGCAACGCTACCAAATACTAATCGAGTGTATGTAAACTTCTGACCCACTGGGAATGTGATGAAATAAATCATTCTCTCTACTATTATTCTGAAAATAAAGTGGTGATCCTAACTGACCTTAAACAGGGATTTAAAAAAAAAAGACTGAGTTTAAATGTATACGACTTCAACTGTACTGTACTATTCAGTATTTAAGCCCCTCTGACATTTTTGTATTTTTTTTATTTCACCTTTATTTAACCAGGTAGGCTAGTTGAGAACAAGTTCTCATTTGCAATTGCGACCTGGCCAAGATAAAGCATAGCAGTTCGACACATACAACAACACAGAGTTACACATGGAATAAACAAAACATACAGTCAATAATACAGTAGAACAAAAGAAAACAAAAGTCTATATACAGAAAACAACAGTGAGTGCAAATTAGGTCAAATAAGGGAGTTAAGGCAATAAATAGGCCATGGTGGCGAAGTATTTACAATATAGCAATTAAACACTGGAATGATAGATGTGCTAAAGATGGATGTGCAAGTAGAGATACTGGGGTACAAAAGGAGCAATATAAATAAATACAGTAAGGGGATGAGGTAGATAGATGGGCTGTTTACAGATGGGCTATGAACAGGTGTAGTGATCTGTGAGCTGCTCTGATAGATGGTTCTTAAAGCTAGTGAGGGAGATGGGAATCTCTAGCTTCAGTGATTTTTGCAGTTCGTTCCTGTCAGTGGCAGCAGAGAACTGGAAGGAAAGGCGACCAAAGGAGGAATTGGCTTTGGGGGTGACCAGTGAGATATACCTGCTGGAGTGTGTGCTACGAGTGGGTGCTGCTATGGTGACCAGCGAGCTGAGATAGGGTGGGGCTTTACCTAGCAGAGACTTGTAGATGACCTGTAGCCAGTGGGTTTGGCGACGAGTATGAAGCGTATGACATTGCTCGTCCTAATATTTATATATTTCTTAATTACATTAGTTAACTTTTCGATTTTGTGTGTATTGTTGTGAATTGTTAGATACTACTGCACTGTTGGAGCTAGGAACACAAGCATTTAGCTAAACCCGCAATAACATCTGGTAAATGCCAGATGCCGACAGAGATGGCCGCCTCGCTTCGCGTTCCTAGGAAACTATGCAGTTTTTTTGTTTTTTTATGTGTTATTTCTTACATTGGTACCCCAGGTCATCTTAGGTTTCATTACATACAGTCGAGAAGAACTACTGAATATAAGATCAGCGTCAACTCACCATCAGTACGACCAAGAATATGACTTTCCCGAAGCGGAGCCTGTGTTATGCCTTTCACCCAGGACAACGGAATGGATCCCAGCCGGCGACCTAAAAAAACAACTTCGTAAAAGAGGGAAACGAGGCGGTCTTCTGGTCAGACTCCGGAGACGGGCACATTGTGCACCACTCCCTAGCATTCTTCTCACCAATGTCCAGTCTCTTGACAACAAGGTTGATGAAATCCGAGCAAGGGTAGCATTCCAGAGGGACATCAGAGACTGTAACGTTCATTGCTTCACGGAAACATGGCTCACTGGAGAGACGATATCGGAGTCGGTGCAGCCAGCTGGTTTCTCTATGCATCGCACCGACAGAAACAAACATCTTTCTGGTAAGAAGAGGGGCGGGGGCGTATGCCTTATGGCTAACGAGACGTGGTGTGGTCACAAAAGCATACAGGAACTCAAGTCCTTCTGTTCACCTGATTTAGAATTCCTCACAATCAAATGTCGACCGCATTATCTACCAAGAGAATTCTCTTCGATTATAATCACAGCCGTATATATTCCCCCCCAAGCAGACACATCGATGGCTCTGAACAAACTTTATTTGACTCTTTGCAAACTGGAATCCATACATCCTGAGGCTGCATTCATTGTAGCTGGGGATTTTAACAAAGCTAATCTGAAAACAAGACTCCCTAAATTGTATCAACATATCGATTGCGCAACCAGGGCTGGAAAAACCTTGGATCATTGTTATTCTAACTTCCGCGATGCATATAAAGCCCTGCCCCGCCCTCCAAAAGCTGACCACGACTCCATTTTGCTGATCCCTGCCTACAGACAGAAATTAAAACAAGAAGCTCCCACGCTGAGGTCTGTCCAACGCTGGTCCGACCAAGCTGATTCCACACTCCAAGGCTGCTTCCATCACGTGGACTGGGATATGTTTCGTATTGCGTCAGATAACAACATTGACGAATACGCTGATTCGGTGTGCGAGTTCATTAGAACGTGCGTTGAAGATATCGTTCCCATAACAACGATTAAAACATTAAAACCAGAAACCGTGGATTGATGGCAGCATTCGCGTGAAACTGAAAGCGTGAAACTGAAAGCGCGAACCACTGCTTTTAATCAGGGCAAGGTGACTGGTAACATGACCGAATACAAACAGTGCAGCTATTCCCTCCGCAAGGCTATCAAACAAGCTAAGCGTCAGTATAGAGACAAAGTAGAATCTCAATTCAACGGCTCAGACACAAGAGGTATGTGGCAGGGACTACAGTCAATCACGGACTACAAGAAGAAAACCAGCCCAGTCACGGACCAGGATGTCTTGCTCCCAGGCAGACTAAATAACTTTTTTGCCCGCTTTGAGGACAATACAGTGCCACTGACACGGCCTGCAACGAAAACATGCGGATTCTCCTTCACTGCAGCCGAGGTGAGTAAAACATTTAAACGTGTTAACCCTCGCAAGGCTGCAGGCCCAGACGGCATCCCCAGCCGCGCCCTCAGAGCATGCGCAGACCAGCTGGCCGGTGTGTTTACGGACATATTCAATCAATCCCTATACCAGTCTGCTGTTCCCACGTGCTTCAAGAGGGCCACCATTGTTCCTGTTCCCAAGAAAGCTAAGGTAACTGAGCTAAACGACTACCGCCCCGTAGCACTCACTTCCGTCATCATGAAGTGCTTTGAGAGACTAGTCAAGGACCATATCACCTCCACCCTACCTGACACCCTAGACCCACTCCAATTTGCTTACTCCAATTTGCTTACTGCCCAAATAGGTCCACAGACGATGCAATCTCAACCACACTGCACACTGCCCTAACCCATCTGGACAAGAGGAATACCTATGTGAGAATGCTGTTCATCGACCACAGCTCGGCATTCAACACCATAGTACCCTCCAAGCTCGTCATCAAGCTCGAGACCCTGGGTCTCGACCCCGCCCTGTGCAACTGGGTACTGGACTTCCTGACGGGCCGCCCCCAGGTGGTGAGGGTAGGCAACAACATCTCCACCCCGCTGATCCTCAACACTGGGGCCCCACAAGGGTGCGTTCTGAGCCCTCTCCTGTACTCCCTGTTCACCCACGACTGCGTGGCCACGCACGCCTCCAACTCAATCATCAAGTTTGCGGACGACACAACAGTGGTAGGCTTGATTACCAACAACGACGAGACGGCCTACAGGGAGGAGGTGAGGGCCCTCGGAGTGTGGTGTCAGGAAAATAACCTCACACTCAACGTCAACAAAACTAAGGAGATGATTGTGGACTTCAGGAAACAGCAGAGGGAACACCCCCCTATCCACATCGATGGAACAGTAGTGGAGAGGGTAGTAAGTTTTAAGTTCCTCGGCATACACATCACAGACAAACTGAATTGGTCCACTCACACAGACAGCATCGTGAAGAAGGCGCAGCAGCGCCTCTTCAACCTCAGGAGGCTGAAGAAATTTGGCTTGTCACCAAAAGCACTCACAAACTTCTACAGATGCACAATCGAGAGCATCCTGGCGGGCTGCATCACCGCCTGGTACGGCAACTGCTCCGCCCACAACCGTAAGGCTCTCCAGAGGGTAGTGAGGTCTGCACAACGCATCACCGGGGGCAAACTACCTGCCCTCCAGGACACCTACACCACCCGATGTTACAGGAAGGCCATAAAGATCATCAAGGACAACAACCACCCGAGCCACTGCCTGTTCACCCCGCTATCATCCAGAAGGCGAGGTCAGTACAGGTGCATCAAAGCTGGGTCCGAGAGACTGAAAAACAGCTTCTATCTCAAGGCCATCAGACTGTTAAACAGCCACCATTAACATTGAGTGGATGCTGCCAACACACTGACTCAACTCCAGCCACTTTAATAATGGGAATTGATGGGAAATGATGTCAAATATATCACTAACCACTTTAAACAATGCTACCTAATATAATGTTTACATACCCTACATTATTCATCTCATATGTATATGTATATACTGTACTCTATATCATCTACTGCATCCTTATGTAATACATGTATCACTAGCCACTTTAACTATTCCACTTTGTTTACATACTCATCTCATATGTATATACTGTACTCGATACCATCTACTGTATCTTGCCTATACTGCTCTGTACCATCACTCATCCATATATCTTTATGTACATATTCTTTATCCCCTTACACTGTGTATAAGACAGTAGTTTTGGAATTGTTAGTTAGATTACTTGTTGGTTATTACTGCATTGTCGGAACTAGAAGCACAAGCATTTCGCTACACTCGCATTAACATCTGCTAACCATGTGTATGTGACAAATAACATTTGATTTGATTTGATTTGATTTAAATATGTGTATGGACCAATAACATCTGCTAAATATGTGTATGGACCAATAACATCTGCTAAATATGTGTATGGACCAATAACATCTGTTAAATATGTGTATGGACCAATAACATCTGTTAAATATGGACCAATAACATCTGTTAAATATGTGTATGGACCAATAACATCTGTTAAATATGTGTATGGACCAATAACATCTGCTAACACTCTGTATGTGACAAATAACATCTGATACATATGTATATGCCAATAACATTTGATTTGATTTGATTTGAAGAGAACGAACCATATTATATTGGTTATGTTAGACTCACCTCTGGTCGAAAGGTACAGCATAATATAGGGAATAGGGTACTATTTGTGACGCAGCCTGTATGTGCTGCTGCTGTAGATGAGATTGACATGCCAGCCTCTTTTCACTGTAAGGTTTACAAGATGAGGGTCGGCGTTATTAGATGAAAGGTTGTCCTTCAGGAACTCTCAGAATGGAAACGATATCATAAATCTTCCCGACCTCATCTGAAATGGCTTTTATCCTTCACCTTGCGCTTTGTCTCTCGTCTTCTTTTACATACATGTTTTAGTGGAAATAAATACATAAATGTGTGGAAAGTGGACATTTAATTTATTTAATTGAACTTAATTCATTTAATTTAACCAAGTCAGTTAAGAACAATTTATTATTTTACAGTGATGGCCTACGCTGGTCAAACCCTTCCCTAACCCGGACGCTGGGCCAATTGTGCGCCGCCCTATGGCACTCCCGATCACGGCCGGTTGCAATACAGCCCAGGATCGAACCAGGGCCTGTAGTGACGCCTCTAGCACTGAGATACAGTGCCTTAGACCGCTGTACCACTCGGGAGCCTAAATACCTGGACTGGACTGGAGTAAGACCCGTATGTGTGTACTGTAGTCTAAAACCAGTCATCTACATCGTTGTCAGGAAGCTAAACTTCTACAACTAGACCTGGAATGAAACAATTATCTAGACCAGGTAAGTCAAACATAGGTTTGGGTTTAAAGTTGAAAAATATATAATAAGCATTGGAAAATTAAGTGAATATGCTTTGAAATTACTGAAAAATAAAAAATAAAAAATGAAATTATAATGGACTTACATTTATGCAGTTTCTTGATTGTGTCCAACTCGCCTATGATCACCGAAATGAAAACTAGACAGTCAGGGAGATAGACAGTCAGGGAACATGGAAATGAAAGCTAGACAGTCAGGGAGATAGACAGTCAGGGAGATAGACAGTCAGGGAACATGGAAATGAAAGCTAGACAGTCAGGGAACATGGAAATGAAAGCTAGACAGTCAGGGAGATAGACAGTCAGGGAACATGGAAATGAAAGCTAGACAGTCAGGGAACATGGAAATGAAAGCTAGACAGTCAGGGAGATAGACAGTCAGGGAGATAGACAGTCAGGGAACATGGGAATGAAAGCTAGACAGTCAGGGAGATAGACAGTCAGGGAGCATAGGAATGAAAGCTAGACAGTCAGGGAACATGGAAATGAAAGCTAGACAGTCAGGGAGATAGACAGTCAGGGAACATAGGAATGAAAGCTAGACAGTCAGGGAACATAGGAATGAAAGCTAGACAGTCAGGTAACATGGAAATGAAAGCTAGACAGTCAGGGAGATAGACAGTCAGGGAGATAGACAGTCAGGGAACATGGGAATGAAAGCTAGACAGTCAGGGAGCATAGGAATGAAAGCTAGACCGTCAGGGAGATAGACAGTCAGGGAGATAGACAGTCAGGGAACATGGGAATGAAAGCTAGACAGTCAGGGAGCATGGGAATGAAAGCTAGACAGTCAGGGAACATGGGAATGAAAGCTAGACAGTCAGGGAACATGGGAATGAAAGCTAGACAGTCAGGGAACATGGAAATGAAAGCTAGACAGTCAGGGAGATAGACAGTCAGGGAGATAGACATTCAGGGAACATGGGAATGAAAGCTAGACAGTCAGGGAACATGGAAATGAAAGCTAGACAGTCAGGGAGCATGGAAATGAAAGCTAGACAGTCAGGGAACATGGGAATGAAAGCTAGACAGTCAGGGAGATAGACAGTCAGGGAGATAGACATTCAGGGAACATGGGAATGAAAGCTAGACAGTCAGGGAGATAGACAGTCAGGGAGACAGACAGTGAGGGAACATGGGAATGAAAGCTAGACAGTCAGGGAGCATTGCACATTATAAAAACAATGAATAGGGCTCTGGTCAAAGGTCGTGTCCTATGTAGCTAATAGGGAGCCTTTTGGGATGCAGACCCATATGGTACACTATGATTCAAAAGAGATAAAGCCGAGAGTACCGATTGAATACAGAAACAGTTATGGAAAATGAAAAGATCAATAGATATAAGTTATGTATGAATTAAGGCGATTTCATTCCCTTTCAGAGACGCCGAGCTTCATAGAGACTAACTGTATCGGTGTTATGAGCACAAATTAGACTAAACTACTATAGGCAAATGTTTTCCCTCTCACCCTCTCTCTCTCTATTTCCCTCAAGCACAAATGTGCAGGCACACACACGCACGGCTGCACACCACCACCACCACCACAACACAAACAATCATATTGGTAGCACAGCCTGGGATTAATAAACTAAACAGCGTGAGCAGGTAAGAGACTGCCATCTCACTCTGTCATCTGGTGAGTCAGTTTGCCCGGCTAACCTGCTCATCACTACCCTGCCAGGCACCATATCATCTCCCTCTCCCACCCCCTACCTCTACCACCATCTCCCTCTCCCACCCCCTACCTCTACCACTATGTCCCTCTCCCACCCCCTACCTCTACCACCATCTCCCTCTCCCACCATCTCCCTTTCCCACCCCCTACCTCTACCACCATGTCCCTCTCCCACCCCCTACCTCTACCACCATGTCCCTCTCCCACCATCTCCCTCTCCCACCCCATACCTCTACCACCATGTCCCTCTCCCACCCCCTACCTCTACCACCATGTCCCTCTCCCACCCCCTACATCTACCACCATGTCTTGTCCCTCTCCCACCCCCTACCTCTACCACCATGTCTTGTCCCTCTCCCACCCGCTGTGCTACATGACTCTGCTGTGCTACATGACTCTGCTGTGCTACATGACTCTGCTGTGCTACATGACTCTGCTATGCTACATGACTCTGCTATGCTACATGAGTCTGCTGTGCTACATGACTCTGCTATGCTACATGACTCTGCTATGCTACATGACTATGCCCTATATGGCTGTGTAGGGTTTCATGGATGCTGTGTTGGGTTACATGGATGCTGTGTTGGGTTACATGGATGCTGTGTTGGGTTACATGGATGCTGTGTTGGGTTACATGGATGCTGTGTTGGGCTACCGGTGGGGAACATGATAATCTAGATGTAGTGCTCTGTGAAGGGCAGATTTGTCTTCCTACCCTGTGTGTGAGTGTGTTTCATACAGAGGCTACCAACATGTCTAATAACCTGATACTAAGCTAGTCTGCTGGAATATACAACCAGGCCTGTATCCCAAATGGCACCTTCGAAAGCCCTAAGGGTTTCCCTATTGGACCTGATCAAAAGGAGTACACTATATAGGGAATAGGGTACCATTTGAGACCCAACCGAGAGGAATTGTGGGGTAGCTTCCAGTTTGCTTTGACGTCTGTAATTTCAGATTAATGTGAATAGCAAATGGACTTTCACATCAGCGGCAAACTCACGAGAGAACATAATGGAGAAATACGGTGTGATGAAGCTGACACTGACTTCATGGCAGAAATACAAATGAGATTGTAAAAACGCACTATACGTCAAATAAATATATCTTCATTTCAGTCTAGACGATTATTTTTTTTATTTTTAAGAAGGGAGGCTGCGTAATGAAACGACAACAAATGATTAATTATCCCTTAGCAATGAATAATGCATTTTGGACTATGTATAAAACAATGGTTGTGTCCCAAATTGAACCCTATTTCCTATATCGTGCACTACTTTTGATCAGGACCAACAGCGAATAGGGTGCCAGCTTTCTTTCCCTCTGTTGCAAGGTCAAATACGGTGCTGTATGCCCAGTGTAAGAGTGAGGGAAAGTGTACTAGTGAGGGAGAGTGTATGAGTGAGGGAGAGTGTATGAGTGAGGGAAAGTGTACGAGTGAGGGAAAGTGTACGAGTGAGGGAAAGTGTAGAGGTAGAGGTAGAGGTAGAGTTGGAGGTGGAGGTGGAGGTGGAGGTGGTGGAGAAAGAGGTAGAGGTGGAGGTAGAGGTAGAGGTGGAGGTAGAGGTAGAGGTGGAGGTGGAAGTGGAGGTAGAGGTGGAGGTGGAGGTGGAGGTGGAGGTGGAGGTAAAGGTAGAGGTGGAGGCAAAGGTAGAGGTGGTGGAGGTAAAGGTAGAGGTGGAGGTAAAGGTGGAGGGAGAGGTAGAGGTGGAGGTGGAGGTAGAGGTGGAGGTGGAGGTGGAGGTGGAGGTAAAGTTAGAGGTGGTGGAGGTAAAGGAAGAGGTGGAGGTAAAGGTGGAGGTAGAGGTAGAGGTGGAGGTGGAGGTAGAGGTTGAGGTGGAGGTGGAGGTAAAGGTAGAGGTGGAGGTAAAGGTGGAGGTAGAGGTAGAGGTAGAGGTGGGGTAGAGGTGGAGGTAGAGGTGGAAGTGGAGGTAAAGGTGGAGGTAGAGGTGGAGGTGGAGGTAAAGGAAGAGGTAGAGGTGGGGTAGAGGTGGAGGTAGAGGTGGAAGTGGAGGTAAAGGTGGAGGTAGAGGTGGAGGTAGAGATGGAGGTGGAGGTAGAGGTAAAGTTGGAGGTGGAGGTAAAGGTAAAGGTGGAGGTAGAGGTGGAGGTGGAGGTGGAGGTAGAGGTAGAGGTGGAGGTGGAGGTGGAGGTGGAGGTGGAGGTGGAGGTGGAGGTAGAGGTGGAGGTGGAGGTAAAGGTGGAGGTGGAGGTGGAGGTAAAGGTAGAGGTGGAGGTGGAGGTGGAGGTAAAGGTAGAGGTGGAGGTGGAGGTGGTGGTAAAGATAGAGGTGGAGGTGGAGGTGGAGGTGGAGGTAAAGGTAGAGGTAGAGGTGGAGGTGGAGGTGGAGGTGGAGGTAAAGGTAGAGGTAGAGGTGGAGGTAAATGTAGAGGTGGAGGTAAAGATAGAGGTGGAGGTAGAGTAGGAGGTGGAGGTGGAGGTGGAGGTAAAGGTAAAGGTGGAGGTAAAGGTAGAGGTGGAAGTAAAGATAGAGGTGGAGGTAGAGGAGGAGGTAGAGGTAGAGGTGGAGGTAAAGGTAAAGGTGGAGGTGGAGGTAGAGGTAAAGCTGGAGGTGGAGGTATAGGTAGAGGTGGAGTTGGAGGTAAAGGTAAAGGTAGAGGTGAAGGTAGAGGTGGAGGTGGAGGTGGAGGTGGAGGTGGAGGTGGAGGTAAAGGTAGAGGTGGAGGCAAAGGTAGAGGTGGTGGAGGTAAAGGTAGAGGTGGAGGTAAAGGTGGAGGTAGAGGTAGAGGTGGAGGTGGAGGTAGAGGTAGAGGTGGAGGTGGAGGTGGAGGTGGAGGTAAAGTTAGAGGTGGTGGAGGTAAAGGAAGAGGTGGAGGTAAAGGTGGAGGTAGAGGTAGAGGTGGAGGTGGAGGTAGAGGTTGAGGTGGAGGTGGAGGTAAAGGTAGAGGTGGAGGTAAAGGTGGAGGTAGAGGTAGAGGTAGAGGTGGGGTAGAGGTGGAGGTAGAGGTGGAAGTGGAGGTAAAGGTGGAGGTAGAGGTGGAGGTGGAGGTAAAGGAAGAGGTAGAGGTGGGGTAGAGGTGGAGGTAGAGGTGGAAGTGGAGGTAAAGGTGGAGGTAGAGGTGGAGGTAGAGATGGAGGTGGAGGTAGAGGTAAAGTTGGAGGTGGAGGTAAAGGTAAAGGTGGAGGTAGAGGTGGAGGTGGAGGTGGAGGTGGAGGTAGAGGTAGAGGTGGAGGTGGAGGTGGAGGTGGAGGTAGAGGTGGAGGTGGAGGTGGAGGTGGAGGTGGAGGTAGAGGTGGAGGTAAAGGTGGAGGTGGAGGTGGAGGTAAAGGTAGAGGTGGAGGTGGAGGTGGAGGTAAAGGTAGAGGTGGAGGTGGAGGTGGAGGTGGTGGTAAAGATAGAGTTGGAGGTGGAGGTGGAGGTAAAGGTAGAGGTAGAGGTGGAGGTGGAGGTGGAGGTGGAGGTAAAGGTAGAGGTAGAGGTGGAGGTAAATGTAGAGGTGGAGGTAAAGATAGAGGTGGAGGTAGAGTAGGAGGTGGAGGTGGAGGTGGAGGTAAAGGTAAAGGTGGAGGTAAAGGTAGAGGTGGAAGTAAAGATAGAGGTGGAGGTAGAGGAGGAGGTAGAGGTAGAGGTGGAGGTAAAGGTAAAGGTGGAGGTGGAGGTA
>NC_143048.1:46147500-46182500 GCF_057628025.1 Oncorhynchus mykiss | reverse complement strand
ACCTAGATATTTATAGTTGTCCACATATTGTAAGTCAGAACTGTCCAGAGTAGTGATGCTAGGTGGGCGGGCATCGATCGGTTGAAGAGCATGCATTTAGTTTTACTTGCATTTAAGAGCAGTTGGAGGCCACAGAAGGAGAGTTGTATGGCATTGAAGCTCGTCTGGAGGTTTGTTAACACAGTGTCCAAAGAAGGGCCAGAAGTATACAGAATGGGGCTGTCCGTCTCTCTATTTACCCACAGAGTAACAGCCCCTGGTGCTGTCTGTCTCTCTATTTACCCACAGAGTAACAGCCCCCAGTGCTGTCTGTCTCTCTATTTACCCACAGAGTAACAGCCCCTGGTGCTGTCTGTCTCTCTATTTACCCACAGAGTAACAGCCCCTGGTGCTGTCTGTCTCTCTATTTACCCACAGAGTAACAGCCCCCGGTGCTGTCTGTCTCTCTATTTACACACAGAGTAACAGCCCCTGGTGCTGTCTGTCTCTCTATTTACCCACAGAGTAACAGCCCCTGGTGCTGTCTGTCTCTCTATTTACCCACAGAGTAACAGCCCCCAGTGCTGTCTGTCTCTCTAGTTACCCACAGAGTAACAGCCCCTGGTGCTGTCTGTCTCTCTATTTACCCACAGAGTAACAGCCCCTGGTGCTGTCTGTCTCTCTATTTACCCACAGAGTAACAGCCCCCGGTGCTGTCTGTCTCTCTATTTACCCACAGAGTAACAGCCCCCCGGTGCTGTCTGTCTCTCTATTTACCCACAGAGTAACAGCCCCCCGGTGCTGTCTGTCTCTCTATTTACCCACAGAGTAACAGCCCCCGGTGCTGTCTGTCTCTCTATTTACCCACAGAGTAACAGCCCCTGGTGCTGTCTGTCTCTCTATTTACCCACAGAGTAACAGCCCCTGGTGCTGTCTGTCTCTCTATTTACCCACAGAGTAACAGCCCCCGGTGCTGTCTGTCTCTCTATTTACCCACAGAGTAACAGCCCCCCGGTGCTGTCTGTCTCTCTATTTACCCACAGAGTAACAGCCCCCGGTGCTGTCTGTCTCTCTATTTACCCACAGAGTAACAGCCCCTGGTGCTGTCTGTCTCTCTATTTACCCACAGAGTAACAGCCCCCGGTGCTGTCTGTCTCTCTATTTACCCACAGAGTAACAGCCCCTGGTGCTGTCTGTCTCTCTATTTACACACAGAGTAACAGCCCCCGGTTCTGTCTGTCTCTCTATTTACCCACAGAGTAACAGCCCCCCGGTGCTGTCTGTCTCTCTATTTACCCACAGAGTAACAGCCCCCGGTGCTGTCTGTCTCTCTATTTACCCACAGAGTAACAGCCCCCCGGTGCTGTCTGTCTCTCTATTTACCCACAGAGTAACAGCCCCCGGTGCTGTCTGTCTCTCTGTCTCTCATTCTATACTTTCAGCTTCAGAGCGTGAAACACAGACGAACGCAGCATTGGGTTGCACACTGCCTGCCCTCCAAGACACCTACAACACCAGGAAGCCATGTTTCTGGTTTTATTTGACTTTGTCTCCACACCCTCTCGGCGGGTCATTTAGTCTGCCTGCTGCTCCCACTATGGTCAATGTCCAGCCCGAAGGACATTCATTTAATCCGTTGTTACAGTTGTTATTATGTATTAAAGCATTATTTTATTTTGACCCTTTTCACTGTTTGTTTTGACTTAGCATGTTGGAGGTCGGAGCTCTGGATCAGAGGATCTAGGATGGTACCCAATCCCAATTTTACCTCCCTCTCTCAATTCAATTCAATTCAATGTGCTTTATTGGCATGACGTAATAATGTACATATTGCCAAAGCTTATTTTGGATATTTACAATATGAAAATAAATAAAAATGAGAATCTAAATTGTCAACGGGACAACAGTAACAACAATAACTAAAGGTCAAAATAACCATACATTCAACTATAACAATAAGCATACAGTTGAGGACATGTGCAGGTTGATTGGTCTGTCAGACACTGTCCCTCATCTTATGGCAGGCAGCAATGTAGTGCTCTGCCAACCCACAGCTCTCTGCGTCCTCCCCCCAACAGGACGGGTAGCCTGTCCTCATCAGAGTGGTCTTCTGAAACCTTGAATAAGGGTTTCAAATTTGGTGAAATGACACTCTCTAATTGTTTTATGTTTTTGACATGTCGTCAGGAAATGCAACTCCGTCTCAGGTTCTGCTGTACTTTGTCAAGGTTTTGATCAGTAACCATGGTCAAATAGATAGCCACAGTGTACTGTCGATGTAGGGCCAGATAGCACTGCATTTTGCTTTGTGTTTGTGTTTCCCAATAAGCACTGTAGTTTTGTTTTGATTGTGTTTTAATGTGGTTTATCCTGATTGATTGGATGTTCTGGTCCTGAGGCTTCAGTGTGTTAGTAGAACAGGTTTGTGAACTCAGGACCAGCTCGATGAGGGGACACTTTTCTATGCTCAGCTCTTGGCATTGCAGGGCTTGGTAATGATATCTATCTATCTATCTATCTATCTATCTATCTATCTATCTATCTATCTATCTATCTATCTATCTATCTATCTATCTATCTATCTATCTATCTATCTATCTATCTCTCTCTCTCTCTCTCTCTCTCTCTCTCTCTCTCTCTCTCTCTCTCTCTCTCTCTCTCTCTCTCTCTCTCTCTCTCTCTCTCTCTCTCTCTCTCTCACACACTCACACACTCACACACACACTCACACACACACACACAATAAATTTGTCATGTGTGTCCTTGCCAGCCTCTAGGTCACCAGGCTGCTCATTAGGGCGCATAATGACAGTCACCTGGACTCCATCACCTCCCCGATTACCTTCCCTTTATATGTCACTCCCTGTGTTTCCTTCCCCGGTCGTTATTGTTCCTGTTTCATGTCGGTGCGGCCGTTCGCGTTTCTTGTTTTGTTTAATTTATTTATTAAATGTATTCACTCCCTGAACTTGCTTCCCGGCTCTAAGTGTACGTCGTTACAATAGTTTTTACATTAGTGTTCTAATGATTATCTTATTTGGTTACACATGTGTTAACTTCTCGCTAGTTCTATAGTCAATTATGTTGGTAATTCGTTTTTAATGTTACCAATTTGAATACATTTATTTTATGTCCAAAATGAATTGTTTTTTCATACATTTCGATTTCAGGTAGAATTTCACTGTAAATTTACAGCACCAGAGTTGCCAGCTTAATACTGTAATTTTGCTTTACAGTACTATTTTCCTTGCTGTAAATTTACAGCACCAGAGTTGCCAGCTTAATACTGTCATTTTGCTTTAGAGTACTATTTTCCTTGCTGTAAATTTACAGCACTAGAGTTGCCAGCTTAATACTGTAATTTTGCTTTACAGTACTATTTAGGAAAATAGTACTGTAAAACATATTACAGTATCTCTGCTGTAAATCAAAATTACTGTTAAGCTGGTCATTGTGGTGCCAGTATAATGCTGTAAATTTACAAGGAAAGGTTTTACACTGTAGATACAGAGTGACTATGTCTCTTGTAAAACCCCTTACTGTAGATACAGAATGACTATGTCTCTTGTAAAGCCCCCTACTGTAGATACAGAGTGAATATGTCTCTTGTAAAGCCCCCTACTGTAGATACAGAGTGACTATGTCTCTTGTAAAGCCCCCTACTGTAGATACAGAGTGACTATGTCTCTTGTAAAGCCCCCTACTGTAGATACAGAGTGACTATGTCTCTTGTAAAGCCCCCTACTGTAGATACAGAATGACTATGTATCTTGTAAAGCCCCCTACTGTAGATACAGAGTGACTATGTCTCTTGTAAAGCCCCCTACTGTAGATACAGAGTGAATATGTCTCTTGTAAAGCCCCCTACTGTAGATACAGAGTGACTATGTCTCTTGTAAAGCCCCCTACTGTAGATACAGAGTGACTATGTCTCTTGTAAAGCCCCCTACTGTAGATACAGAGTGAATATGTCTCTTGTAAAGCCCCCTACTGTAGATACAGAGTGACTATGTCTCTTGTAAAGCCCCCTACTGTAGATACAGAGTGACTATGTCTCTTGTAAAGCCCCCTACTGTAGATACAGAGTGACTATGTCTCTTGTAAAGCCCCCTACTGTAGATACAGAATGACTATGTCTCCTGTAAAGCCCCCTACTGTAGATACAGAGTGAATATGTCTCTTGTAAAGCCCCCTACTGTAGATACAGAGTGACTATGTCTCTTATAAAGCCCCCTACTGTAGATACAGAGTGACAGAAATCTCTTGTAAAGCCCCCTACTGTAAATGCAGAGTGATTATATATATTGTAAAGCCCCCTACTATCTATATCTCATATTATATTCCCCTACACACACACACACACACACACACACACACACACACACACACACACACACACACACACACACACACACACACACACACACACACACATTACACTAATTTGTTCACGAACAGTACAGGGGAGTGTAACAACAAAATCATGCCAAGCAGAGCAGAGCCCTGTGTTGTGATGCTACAGGGGTTTATTGTTTGACAACCATTTATTCCATCCCTCCCTCCCTCCATACCTCCCTACATCCCTCCATCTCTCCCTCCATACCTCCCTCAATCCCTCCCTACCTCCCTCCAACCATCCCTTCCTCCCTCCATACCTCAATTCCTCTCTCCCTCCCTCCATCCCTCCATACCTCCATCCATCCATCCCTCCCACCATACCTCCCTCCCTCCATCCATCCCTCCATCCCTCCATACCACCATCCATCCCTCCCTCCCACCATACCTCCCTCTATCATCCATCCTTCCCTCCCTTCCTCCATACTTCCCTCCCTCCATACTTCTATCCCTCCCTCCCTCCCTCTGTACCACCCTCCCTCCCTCCATACCTCCCTACCTCCATCCATCCATCCCTCCCACCATACCTCCCTCCCTCCATCCATCCCTCCATCCCTCCATACCACCATCCATCCCTCCCTCCCACCATACCTCCCTCTATCCATCTATCCCTCCCTCCCTTCCTCCATACCTCCCTCCCTCCATACTTCTATCCCTCCCTCCCTCCCTCCCTCTGTACCACCCTCCCTCCCTCCATACCTCCCTACCTCCCTCCCTCCGTCCCTCCCTCCCTCTATCCCTCCCTCCCTCCCTCGCTCCCTCCCTCCCTCCCTCTGTACCACCCTCCCTCGATCCGTCCCTCCGTCCCACCATCCATCCCTCCCTCCCACCATACCTCCCTCTATCCATCCATCCATCCCTCCCTTCCTCCATACCTCCCTCCCTCCATACTTATATCCCTCCCTCCCTCCCTCTGTACCACCCTCCCTCCCTCCATACCTCCCTACCTTCCTACCTCCCTCCCTCTGTACCACCCTCCCTCCATCCGTCCCTCCATCCCTCCCTCCCTCCCTCCCCCATACTACCATCCGTCCCTCCGTCCCTCCATACCACCATCCGTCCCTCCATACCACCATCCCTTCCTCCCTCCCTCCATACCACCATCCCTTCCTCCCTCCCTCCATACCACCATCCCTTCCTCCCTCCCTCCATACCACCATCCCTTCCTCCCTCCCTCCATACCACCATCCCTCCCTCCCTCCCTCCCTCCCTCCCTCCCTCCCTCCCTCCCTCCCTCCCTCCCTCCCTCCCTCCCTCCCTCCCTCCCTCCCTCCCTCCCTCCATACCACCATCCCTTCCTCCCTCCCTCCATACTACCATCCGTCCCTCCCTCCCTCTCTCTCTCCCTCCCTCCCTCCCTCCCTCCCTCCCTCCCTCCCTCCCTCCCTCCCTCCCTCCATACCACCGTCCCTCCCTCCCTCCCTCCATACCACCATCCGTCTCTCCCTCCCTCCATACTACCATCCGTCCCTCCCTCCCTCCATACTACCATCCGTCCCTCCCTCCCTCCCTCCATACCACCGTCCCTCCCTCCCTCCCTCCCTCCCTCCCTCCCTCCCTCCATCCATACCACCATCCGTCCCTCCCTCCATCCATACTACCATCCGTCCCTCCCTCCCTCCATACTACCATCCGTCTCTCCCTCCATCCGTACTACCATCTGTCCCTCCCTCCCTCCCTCCATACTACCATCCGTCCCTCCCTCCCTCCATACTACCATCCGTCCCTTCCTCCCTCCCTCCATACTACCATCCGTCCCTTCCTCCCTCCCTCCATACTACCATCCGTCCCTCCCTCCCTCCATACTACCATCCCTCCCTCCCTCCCTCCCTCCATACTACCATCCGTCCCTTCCTCCCTCCCTCCATACCACCATCCGTCCCTCCCTCCCTCCATACCACCATCCCTCCCTCCATACCACCATGCCTCCCTCCCTCCCTCCATACCACCATCCCTCCGTCCCTCCCTCCATACCTCCCTCGCTCCAAGGAGGCTTAAATAGACTGTTCTACATGGACATCATGGCGCCACCTTCTCTGCCTTGCCAACCTGTGTGTGTGTCTGTGTGTGTGTCTGTGTGTGTGTGTGTGTGTGTGTGTGTGTGTGCGTGCGTGCGTGCGTGTGTGCGTCGGCTTAAACAGAAGCATCAGAGACAGATGTCCATGAGTCTCAGGGAGTTGTGTGTTGTGTTGGCTGGCTGGTAGGTGGTGTATCTGTACTGTGATACATAACAAATCATGTTGTCATTATTAACAGGACACATTTAGCCTAAAGAAGAGATACAGTATCTATCACAACACGACTATATCTATCTGTACACTATTATGAATATATATAAGGCCATATATATACAACTCTAAATATATTTTATATTTGACATTCTTCAAATTAGCCACCCTTTGCCTTGATGACAGCTTTGCACACGCATTCTCTCAACCAGCTTTATGAGGTAGTCACCTGGAATACATTTCAATTAACAGGTGTGACACTTTAAAAGTTAATTTGTGGGAATGTTTTCCTTCTTAATGCGTTTGAGCCATTCAGTTGTGTTGTGACAAGGTAGGTGTGGTATACAGAAGACAGCCCTATTTGGTAAAAGACCAAGTCCATATTATGTCAAGAACAGCTCAAATAAGCAAAGAGAAATGACAGTTCATCAGTTCTTTAAGACATGAAGGTCAGTCAATCTGGAAAACTCTGAAAGTTTCTGCAAGTGCAGTCGCAACTATGATGAAACTGGGTCTCATAAGGACCGCCAGAGGAAAGGAAGACCCAGAGTTACCTCTGCTGCAGAGGATAAGTCCACTAGAGTTACCAGCCCCAGATTGCATTCCAAATAAATGCTGAACGGAGTTCAAGTAACAGACACATCTCAACATCAACTGTTCAGAGGAGACTGCATGAATCAAGCCTTCATGGTCAAATTTCTGCAAAGAAACCACTACTAAAGGACACCAATAAGAAGAAGAGACTTGCTTGGGCCAAGAAACACGAGCAATGGACATTAAACTGGTGGAAATCTGTCCTTTGGTCTGATGAGTCCAAATTTGGGATTTTTGGTTCCAACCGCTGTGTCTTTGTGAGACGCAGAGTAAGGGAACGGATGATCTCTGCATGTGTGGTTCCCACCGTGAAGCATGGAGGAGGAGGTGTGATGGTGTGGGGGTGCTATGCTGGTGACACTGTCCGTGACTTATTCAGAATTCAAGGCACACTTAATAAACATGGCTACCACAGCATTCTGCAGCAATACGCCATCCCATCTGGTTTGTGCTTAGTGGGACTAGCATTTGTTTTTCAACAGAACAATGACCCCAAACACCTCCAGACTATGTAAAGGCTATTTGACCAAGGAGAGTGGTGGAGTGCTGTATCAGATAACCTGGCCTCCCCAATCACCCAACCTCAACCCAATTGAGATGGTATGGGATGAGTTGGACCGCAGAGTGATGGAAAAGCAGACAACAAGTGCTCATCATATGGGGGAACTCCTTCCAAACTGTTGGAAAAGCATTCCAGGTGAAGCTGGTTGAGAGAATGCCAAGAGTGTGCAAAGCTGTCATCAAGGCAAAGGGTGGCTATTTGAAGATTCTCAAATCTAAAATATATTTTGAATTATTTAACCCTTTTTTGGTTACTACATGATTCCATATGTGTTATTTCAGAGTTTTGATGTCTTCACTATTTTCCTACAATGTAGAAAATAGTAAAAATAAAGAAAAACCCTTGAATTAGTACGTGTGTCCAAGCTTTTGACTGGTACTGTGTATAAAGCTATACACGGCTATATCTATCTATACACGGCTATATCTATCTATACACGGCTATATCTATCTATACACGGCTATATATGTATCTATACAGTGCCTTTGGAAAGTATTCAGAACCCTAGACTTAATCCACATTTGGTTCTAAACTGGATTAAATAAATAAATATAAAATCAGCTATCTACCCCATTATGACAAAGCGAAAACAGGTTTTTAGAATTTTAAGAAATATCCTATTTACATAAGTATTCAGGCCCTTTGCTAGGAGATGTGAAATTGAGCTCAGGTGCATCCTGTTTCCATTGATCTTCCTTGAGATGTTTCTACAACTTGATTGGAGTCCACCTGTGGTAAATTCAATATGATTGGACATGATTTGGAAAGGCACACACCTGTCTATATAAGATCTCACTGTTGACAGTGCATGTCAGAGCAAAAACATTTCTGCAGCATTGAAGGTCGCCAAGAACACAATGGCCTCTATCATTCTTAAATAGAAGAAGTTTGGAACCAATAATACTCTTTTTAGATCTGGCTGCCTGGCCAATCTGAGCAATCGGGGCAGAAGGGCCTTGGTCAGGGAGGTGGTCAATAACCTGATGGTCACTTTGACAGAGCTCTAGAGTTCCTCTGTGGAGATGGGAGAACCTTCCAGAAGGACAACCATCTCTGCAGCCCTCCACTAATCAGGTCTCTATGGTGACCAGACGGAAGCCACTCCTCAGCAGGGAAAGGAGACTAGTCAGGATCGAGGCAAAGATGAACGGAGCAAAGTACAGAGAGATCCTTGATGAAAACCTGCTCCGGAGAGCTCAGACTGGCATGAAGGTTCACCTTCCAACAGGACAACGACCCTAAGTACACAGCCAAGACAATGCAGGAGTGGCTTCGGAACAAGTCTCTGAATGTCCTTGAAGGGCCCAGCCAGAGCCCGGACCTAAACCCGATCGAACAGAAATAGCTGTGAAAAGATCTGAAAATAGCTGTGTGGCAACGTTCCCCATCCAACCTGTCAGAGCTTAAGAGGATCTGCAGAGAGGAATGGGAGAAACTCCCCAAATGATGCTGGCCTTCTATGCAGAGTTCCTCTGTCCAGTGTCTGTGTTCTTTTGCCCATCTTTTCTTTTTACTGGCCAGTCTGAGACATTGCTTTTTCTATGCAACTCTGCCTAGAAGGCCAGCTTCCCGGAGTCGCCTCTTCACTGTTGACGTTGAGACTGGTGTTATGCGGGTACTATTTTAATGAAGATGCCAGTTGAGGACTTGTGAAGCGTCTGTTTCAAGGCAAAGGGTGACTATTTGAATAATCTCAAATATAAAACATATTTTGATTTGTTTAACACTTTTTTTGTCTACTACACGATTCCATATGTGTTATTTCATAGTTTTGATGTCTTCAATATTATTCTACAATGTAGAAAATAGTAAAAAATAAAGAAAAACCTTTGAATAAATAGGTGTTCTAAAACCTTTGACCGGTAGTGTGTATATATATATATATATATATATATATGTATGTATTTATAGGCGGCTATATCTATCTATACACGGCTCTGTCTGACAGCACAGACATCAATGTGTCTGATGAGAGACAACAACGTGTTGATGTGCCCAGCTCCTGAGGAGCGAGAGAGAGAGAGGGAGAGAGAGAGCGAGAGCGAGAGAGAGAGAGAGAGAGAGAGAGAGAGCGAGAAAGAGACCGAGAGCGAGAGAGAGAGCAAGAGCAAGAGCGAGATACTTATTCCAACGTTTCAGTATGTAAACAAACATAGGAAGGTAGGTAGCACCTTGTTCACCACAGAAATGACCAGCTATTTACCCATATGGGTCTTGCTTTAAACCACGGTGCCAGTGGGTATTTACATTATATCATATATTAATAAGTAATCAGTTAAATTAGAACATGAAGCCTGTAAGTATCCTGGATCTGGCTGTCAGACAGTTTTACTGTATCGAGATGCAGTGTGACTACATAACAGAGATGCAGTGTGACTACAGAGATGCAGTGTGACTACATAACAGAGATGCAGTGTGACTACATAACAGAAATGCAGTGTGACTACATAACAGAGATGCAGTGTGACTACATAACAGAGATGCAGTGTGACTACATAACAGAAATGCAGTGTGACTACATAACAGAGATGCAGTGTGACTACAGAGATGCAGTGTGACTACAGAGATGCAGTGTGACTACATAACATAAATGCAGTGTGACTACATAACAGAGATGCAGTGTGACTACATAACAGAAATGCAGCGTGACTACATAACAGAAATGCAGTGTGACTACAGAGATGCAGTGTGACTACATAACAGAGATGCAGTGTGACTACATAACAGAAATGCAGTGTGACTACATAACAGAGATGCAGTGTGACTACATAACAGAAATGCAGCGTGACTACATAACAGAAATGCAGTGTGACTACAGAGATGCAGTGTGACTACATAACAGAGATGCAGTGTGACTACATAACAGAGATCCAGTGTGACTACATAACAGAAATGCAGTATGACTACATAACAGAGATGCAGTGTGACTACATAACAGAGATGCAGTGTGACGACATAACAGAAACGCAGTGTGACTACATAACAGAGATGCAGTGTGACTACATAACAGAGATACAGTGTGACTACATAACAGAAATGCAGCGTGACTACAGAGATGCAGTGTGACTACATAACAGAGATGCAGTGTGACTACATAACAGAGATGCAGTGTGACTACATAACAGAGATGCAGTGTGACTACATAACAGAGATGCAGTGTGACTACATAACAGAGATGCAGTGTGACGACATAACAGAAACGCAGTGTGACTACATAACAGAGATGCAGTGTGACTACATAACAGAGATACAGTGTGACTACATAACAGAGATGCAGCGTGACTACAGAGATGCAGTGTGACTACATAACAGAAATGCAGCGTGACTACAGAGATGCAGTGTGACTACATAACAGAAATGCAGCGTGACTACAGAGATGCAGTGTGACTACATAACAGAGATGCAGCGTGACTACATAACAGAAATGCAGCGTGACTACAGAGATGCAGTGTGACTACATAACAGAAATGCAGCGTGACTACATAACAGAAATGCAGCGTGACTACAGAGATGCAGTGTGACTACATAACAGAAATGCAGCGTGACTACAGAGATGCAGTGTGACTACATAACAGAAATGCAGCGTGACTACAGAGATGCAGTGTGACTACATAACATTTCATGTCTCTTTACGTTACGGTGTGAAAACAGTTTTCATGGGCACACAAACCCCCCCCCCCCCCCCCCCACCCCCCACCAATAAATAAATAATACAAATAAATACAATTACAAAATGGAATGTTTTTAACCTGAAAGAATCCCCTTATCTTTCATTTCTTGAAACCTAAATCAATACTGTCATTAGCATGGCTCTTTAATAATTATGTACAATACTTGTTGGATGTGCATTTGGTGTCGAGCTGTTTTAATTACACAGTGATATTTTCACACGTCACCATCTGATCCAGGAAGGAATTTTCTGAATGACACTCTAATGATGAACAGCTGTTGTGACAACAGTCCAAGTGCTGGGGGGGGGGGTGTTCCCGAGGAATGTAAACCCAATATTTTTTGGGTGGTATCTCATTCGTTACACCGGTGAAGACAATTGTGCCTGAATCCACGTTGGATCTAAAATCACTAGATAGTTGACGTTGATCATTTGCTGTTGTTCCAGCAGGGTCTCATTAGATTTAACGGTGAACGTATCAATGTGATGTTTTCGTGTTTAAATACGGTTTTGTGCTTGGGATTTAGGGTTAGGGTTAGGGTTAGGGTTAGGGTTAGGGTTAGGGTTATGGTTAGGGTTAGGGTTAGGGTTAGGGTTAGGGTTAGGGTTAGGGTTACGGTTTTGTGCTTGGGATTTGACACCGAGTCTGCTGTGCACAATTGTATAAGATAGACTATTACAACCCTATTCCTATTAAATATTCTAGATATAATGACCACAACAACACATAAATGCCTAGTGGGTTTATTGACACTATGATCTGGTCATGAAATAACAAGACAAATTCATTTTGGTTTTCCACGTTACACCTGCAACTTTAAACAATACCAGAAGCTTGATGGAGCCTACTTCAACTTGAATTTAGAGCTCAGAAATTCAAGTACTGGAATAGGGCTCCCTTGAAAATCAGACATTTCCTCAATTTGGTGCTTGAAAACCCCCTTGTCATTATTGTAGTCATTTTCTAAGTTCTCCTTGTTCCCTTGATAATTATCACACAATTAATTTTTTTTGTATAAATTTTTGTTGTTGTTTGTTTTTGTGATAGATGTGGCCACTTCTGTTTGTTCACTTTGTTTTTCCACCCGCTTCAATTATTTATAAATGTGTTGCACTAGTCTGTAGCGGTAAAACCACCTGTGGTTATTACGAGGATGAAAACATCTAACACTGGTTTCAACTTGGCTTTCCATTACAAATCCTTCCATTAAAAAAAAGTAACCTGTTTTTTGGGGGGGGGTCACTTAGTCATTATTAAAAACAACGATGGTGTGTGCCTGCGTTGGTCACATAAGACACCAGAAATCTATTTAGTCAGGCTACGTTCACATTATTCTCACATATTTTACAGTGTAATAATCATTTGAATATCAATGCATTGGCAGGCCTATTATTATTCTTATATTCTTTAAAGTTCATATTTTTCTTAAAGTGCATTTTTCTTGAAGTGGTAATGGCCCAGTTTTGTTTTGTACTCCTATATTAGGCCCTAATTCGTACAATTATATAAATTATACAAATGTATAACTTTCAGGTCCTTGAACATTACAATGAAGTGGTTGAAAAAGTCCCTGAAAGTGCTTGAATGTGACTTGCCAGTGTTTTGTATGAGCCCTGCTTATAGGACGTACAGTCCTTAGCCTATTTTATTTATTTTACCTTTATTTAACCAGGCAAGTCAGTTAAGAACAAATTCTTATTTTCAATGACGGCCTAGGAACAGTGTTTTAACTGCCTGTTCAGGGGCAGAACGACAGATTTGTACCTTGTCAGCTCGGGGGTTTGAACTTGCAACCTTCCGATTACTAACGCTCTAACCACTAGGCTACCCTGCCGCCTATGTGATTGTATGGGTGGAGTTATGAGTCAATATGCATGTATTCCCTTTCATTCCTCAAAGTACACGTGTTGCATGAAAATACTTGTTATTTTTGTTTCAAACCACTTCGACATTTTTTTTTTTTTATGCCAACGTCACACACTGAGCCCATTATGTATAGAGATCTCCATGTAGATGACAGGGTATTTCATACCTGCTGTGAATGGAGCAGGGAGCCGAGAATTCACACACGTGACCAATAAACTGGTGTTAGGACGTTAGAAACATAACAGATGACTATCCCTCTTCTCCATACAGGTAAAACCATGAAAGGGAGGGAGTGTGATGGTCTACGCTAGCCAACAGGGAGGTAGCTAAGCTAGATAAGTGGGGTAAGGTTGGGCCCTGCTATAACCCCCTGGGTAAGTTGTAATCCTCAGATGGCACTGGGCCAACTATAATTTTTACAAGGTCTCAATGTAGTAAAATAAATAGTAGCACCCAGGTAGATCTATATTAAGGCTGGTCACTGGGAGAACAATAGTAGATCTACATTAAGGCTGGTCACTGGGAGAACCATGGTAGATCTATATTAAGACTGGTCACTGGGAGAACCATGGTAGGTCTATATTAAGGCTGGTCACTGGGAGAACCATGGTAGATCTATATTAAGGCTGGTCAATGGGAGAACCATGGTAGGTCTATATTAAGGCTGGTCACTGGGAGAACCATGGTAGGTCTATATTAAGGCTGGTCACTGGGAGAATCCAGGTACTCTATATTAAGACTGGTCACTGGGAGAACAATGGTACATCTATATTAAGACTGGTCACTGGGAGAATCTAAGTAGGTCTATATTAAGGCTGGTCACTGGGAGAACAATGGTAGATCTATATTAAGACTGGTCACTGGGAGAATCCAGGTAGGTCTATATTAAGGCTGGTCACTGGGAGAACCATGGTGGGTCTATATTAAGGCTGGTCACTGGGAGAACCATGGTGGGTTTATATTAAGGCTGGTCACTGGGAGAATCCAGGTACTCTATATTAAGGCTGGTCACTGGGAGAACAATGGTAGATCTATATTTAGGCTGGTCACTGGGAGAACCATGATAGATCTATATTAAGACTGGTCAATGGGAGAACCATGGTAGATCTATATTAAGACTGGTCACTGGGAGAATCCAGGTAGGTCTATATTAAGGCTGGTCAATGGGAGAACCATGGTAGGTCTATATTAAGACTGGTCACTGGGAGAACAATGGTAGGTCTATATTAAGACTGGTCACTGGGAGAACAATGGTAGGTCTATATTAAGGCTGGTCACTGGGAGAACCATGGTAGATCTATATTTAGGCTGGTCACTGGGAGAACCATGGTGGGTCTATATTAAGGCTGGTCAATGGGAGAACCATGGTAGGTCTATATTAAGGCTGGTCACTGGGAGAACCATGGTGGGTCTATATTAAGGCTAGAACACCTTGGCTATGTGTCCTAAAGATCAGACAGTATGTCAGTCAACTGAGTTCTGAAATTCAACTTATCTTTCTTGGCAGTACACATCTCCCAGCAGAGCGTTTAACCAGAGACGATACAGCAACAATTAACCATATTTAATTGTGTTTTTCCCACCGAATATTAAAGACCGCCAACTGTTGATGCCAAGGTGTGACCTTGCTCAAAACAGTCCACCGTGGCTCCATGTCGGCGGGCTTGTAAACCAACAAGGCTGTAAACAAAACCTGTGGTGACACGTCTACGTCCCAAACAGCACCCTAGTCCCTCCATGGCGCACTACTTTTGACCAGAGCCCTGATGTGTAGTGCACTGTGCAGGAAATAGGGTGCCATTTTGGCACTCGGGCACAGTAAATCATCGCAGTGTTCCTCCCGGGTGTTGCTGTCAGAACAGTTTCATCATGATATTGACACTGCTATCAGAGTCCCAGGGAAGGAAGGCGGGAGGGAGGGATGCATCGGTGATGCTGCCTGCTATCAAACTGTCACTCCGGGCGAGGAGGAAGGACTAATGTCATCCTTTAGAAGATGTCTGTAGCTCCTTCATTAGCAGTCATAACACATGTATCAGTGTTTTGGTGACGTCCCGGCCCCGAGGCATCAACACTCTGTACTGTCTCCTTCCCGCTTCTGACATGCTTTTATCTTCAACACGGCAACTAAGGGACAGTTCAAGAATCACTCCTAAAAGAAAATGCGCCTATTGGCGACTATTGTAGCGTTCTAGGTGGTTCTGGGTGGGCGAGGAATAGCCAATCGGATCGGAGAGGAGGCAGAGTGCGCAGTAAGCTTTCCTGATGGAGCCACGTTCTTACAGGACGACTACTATCCGCAACAGACATCTCAGTATCAGACGTCAAAAAATACAGGCAGACTGGCCTACTACTGTGCCTTACTAGACTTTATAAACTGTGTGGGGGGCGGCGACAGTGAGCGACGTTACCTAGGCAACTCCAGTCCTTAGGGGGCCTGATTGGTGTCACACTTTTGCTCCAGTTCCAGCTAACACACCTGACTCCAATAATCAACTAACCATGATCTTCAGTTCAGAATGCAATTACATTAAATCAGCTGTGTTTGCTAGGGATGGGAGGGAGGGAGGAAGGATGGGAGGGAGGGAGGAGGGATGGGAGGGAGGGAGGAGGGATGGGAGGGAGGGAGGAGGGATGGGAGGGAGGAGGGATGGGAGGGAGGGAGGAGGGATGGGAGTGAGTGGGGATGGGAGGGAGGGAGGGGGGATGGGAGGGAGGAGGGATGGGAGGGAGGGAGGAGGGATGGGAGGGAGGGAGGAGGGATGGGAGGGAGGGAGGAGGGATGGGAGGGAGGGAGGAGGGATGGGAGGGAGGAGGGATGGGAGGGAGGGAGGAGGGATGGGAGGGAGGAGGGATGGGAGGGAGGAGGGATGGGAGGGAGGGGGGATGGGAGGGAGGAGGGATGGGAGGGAGGAGGGATGGGAGGGAGGGAGGAGGGATGGGAGGGAGGGAGGAGGGATGGGAGGGAGGGAGGAGGGATGGGAGGAGGGATGGGAGGGAGGGAGGAGGGATGGGAGGGAGGGAGGAGGGATGGGAGGGAGGGAGGAGGGATGGGAGGGAGGAGGGATGGGAGGGAGGGAGGAGGGATGGGAGGGAGGGAGGAGGGATGGGAGGGAGCGGGGATGGGAGGGAGGAGGGATTGGAGGGAGGTGGGATGGGATGGGAGGGAGGAGGGATGGGAGGAAGGAGGGATGGGAGGGAGGGGGGATGGGGGGTGTGACACCATTCACGCCCCCCAGAACTGGAGTTGCCCTGTTCTAGACGTTGTGGACGGTGATAGTGGATGGGTATAAGCACATGTGAATTTTGAACTGTTCCTAATAAGAAGATAGTTAGTACCCAATGATTGTTCCACTATAATATGCATACTTCATTAGCGTTGGAAAATATCTGTTTATAAAGATACAGCAGTTCTACTTTTATTACTTTCCCTCTGTAGTTGTAAAACGCACATTTTACCGGCCACAACCTTTATGTCGGATGCTGCAGGTTCACGTTTTCACCTTTAAAAAAAACTCAATCGGAAAGCTATGCTTCTTAACGGGCCCGAATTGTCCGTATTGCTGTGCTTTTGTCGTTGTTCTGATTTCTCCTCTCCTACCTGCAATTTAGCAGAGGCTTTGTGAGGAGTGGTACCCCTCTGCTCGGCCCAGAGGCCCTGTGAGGAGTAGTACCCCTCTGCTCGGCCCTGTGAGGAGTAGTACCCCTCTGCTCGGCCCTGTGAGGAGTAGTACCCCTCTGCTCGGCCCTGTGAGGAGTAGTACCCCTCTGCTCGGCCCTGTGAGGAGTAGTACCCCTCTGCTCGGCCCTGTGAGGAGTAGTACTCCTCTGCTCGGCCCTGTGAGGAGTAGTACCCCTCTGCTCGGCCCTGTGAGGAGTAGTACTCCTCTGCTCGGCCCTGTGAGGAGTAGTACCCCTCTGCTCGGCCCTGTGAGGAGTAGTACCCCTCTGCTCGGCCCTGTGAGGAGTAGTACCCCTCTGCTCGGCCCTGTGAGGAGTAGTACTCCTCTGCTCGGCCCTGTGAGGAGTAGTACCCCTCTGCTCGGCACTGTGAGGAGTAGTACCCCTCTGCTCGGCCCTGTGAGGAGTAGTACCCCTCTGCACTTCCCCTGCGCTGCACAGGCCAGAGGCCCTTACAGTAATCAATGTTGATGAATGAGGAGGAAGGCTCTTTATTCCAGGCTACGCTGAATAGAAGGTTTCCATTATCTCTCCCAGTGTAATGCACTCTATCACAGTGACAGGGTTGAGGCAAACCACACTCCATTGCCCTCACTCTGTGGTCTGCACCTAGATTCATCTGTCTGCTAGGGAAAAGGAGCACAAGGAGAGGGAGACGACTGTTAAAATAACACTGCCTGCACACACACAGCAATAGACCAATGAGCACCTTTTATTAAAAAAATAAAAATAAAAAAAATAAAAAAAACTGTCACTTTTCAGGAAATGGTGGGAAAAGAACTGCCATATTTTACCATTGATAAACATACAATCATAAAACTTCAGAACCCTATTCTGAATATTACATCTTGGTTCTAGAGCCATGAAATCTTCATGATGAGGAGTTACTGCTTTTAACTTGTGTAAAAAATTAGAGTTATTAGGTTTTCATCCGACAGCAATACATAACTCCTACAGCGTTCAACTGCCTGCTAATATAGATACAAACTAACAGTGAGTACGGATGTAGGATCTTAATTTGATCACTCTTTTGTTGCTGAGAATTGTCCTGCACAAGCAGTAAATGCAAACTTGTAGTGTTTTCAAGGTATAAGAAAAGCTTTTTTTGTCATTTCCACTTTAAAATGTCAGACTTGATTTGTCCTAACGGAAAATGTTATCAACCCCTACAAAGAACGTCCATTAATTCAAATCCACGTAACAATTCACGTTTCCCGTTGCTGCAGGATTATTTTCCTGCTGTAGCAAACTGGCTCAAATTAAGATCCTCCATCTGTACATATCTATAGTATACATGATATCCTGGCCAATAAGATGTGAGCATCCGGGAATATACCACAAACAAAAGTAGTGCACTATAAAGGGAATAGGGTGCTATGGGCTCTGGTCTAAAGTAGTGCACTATATAGGGAATAGGGTGCTATGGGCTCTGGTCTAAAGTAGTGCACTATAAAGGGAACAGGGTGCTATGGGCTCTGGTCTAAAGTAGTGCACTATATAGGGAACAGGGTGCTATGGGCTCTGGTCTAAAGTAGTGCACTATAAAGGGAACAGGGTGCTATGGGCTCTGGTCTAAAGTAGTGCACTATATAGGGAACAGGGTGCTATGGGCTCTGGTCTAAAGTAGTGCACTATAAAGGGAACAGGGTGCTATGGGCTCTGGTCTAAAGTAGTGCACTATATAGGGAACAGGGTGCTATGGGCTCTGGTCTAAAGTAGTGCACTATAAAGGGAACAGGGTGCTATGGGCTCTGGTCTAAAGTAGTGCACTATATAGGGAACAGGGTGCTATGGGCTCTGGTCTAAAGTAGTGCACTATAAAGGGAACAGGGTGCTATGGGCTCTGGTCTAAAGTAGTGCACTATAAAGGGAACAGGGTGCTATGGGCTCTGGTCTAAAGTAGTGCACTATATAGGGAATAGGGTGCTATGGGCTCTGGTCTAAAGTAGTGCACTATAAAGGGAACAGGGTGCTATGGGCTCTGGTCTAAAGTAGTGCACTATAAAGGGAACAGGGTGCTATGGGCTCTGGTCTAAAGTAGTGCACTATATAGGGAATAGGGTGCTATGGGCTCTGGTCTAAAGTAGTGCACTATATAGGGAACAGGGTGCTATGGGCTCTGGTCTAAAGTAGTGCACTATAAAGGGAACAGGGTGCTATGGGCTCTGGTCTAAAGTAGTGCACTATAAAGGGAACAGGGTGCTATGGGCTCTGGTCTAAAGTAGTGCACTATAAAGGGAATAGGGTGCTATGGGCTCTGGTCTAAAGTAGTGCACTATATAGGGAATAGGGTGCTATGGGCTCTGGTCTAAAGTAGTGCACTATAAAGGGAATAGGGTGCTATGGGCTCTGGTCTAAAGTAGTGCACTATATAGGGAACAGGGTGCTATGGGCTCTGGTCTAAAGTAGTGCACTATAAAGGGAACAGGGTGCTATGGGCTCTGGTCTAAAGTAGTGCACTATATAGGGAACAGGGTGCTATGGGCTCTGGTCTAAAGTAGTGCACTATAAAGGGAACAGGGTGCTATGGGCTCTGGTCTAAAGTAGTGCACTATATAGGGAACAGGGTGCTATGGGCTCTGGTCTAAAGTAGTGCACTATAAAGGGAACAGGGTGCTATGGGCTCTGGTCTAAAGTAGTGCACTATAAAGGGAACAGGGTGCTATGGGCTCTGGTCTAAAGTAGTGCACTATAAAGGGAACAGGGTGCTATGGGCTCTGGTCTAAAGTAGTGCACTATAAAGGGAACAGGGTGCTATGGGCTCTGGTCTAAAGTAGTGCACTATAAAGGGAACAGGGTGCTATGGGCTCTGGTCTAAAGTAGTGCACTATATAGGGAATAGGGTGCTATGGGCTCTGGTCTAAAGTAGTGCACTATATAGGGAACAGGGTGCTATGGGCTCTGGTCTAAAGTAGTGCACTATATAGGGAATAGGGTGCTATGGGCTCTGGTCTAAAGTAGTGCACTATATAGGGAACAGGGTGCTATGGGCTCTGGTCTAAAGTAGTGCACTATATAGGGAATAGGGTGCTATGGGCTCTGGTCTAAAGTAGTGCACTATATAGGGAACAGGGTGCTATGGGCTCTGGTCTAAAGTAGTGCACTATATAGGGAATAGGGTGCTATGGGCTCTGGTCTAAAGTAGTGCACTATAAAGGGAACAGGGTGCTATGGGCTCTGGTCTAAAGTAGTGCACTATAAAGGGAACAGGGTGCTATGGGCTCTGGTCTAAAGTAGTGCACTATAAAGGGAACAGGGTGCTATGGGCTCTGGTCTAAAGTAGTGCACTATAAAGGGAACAGGGTGCTATGGGCTCTGGTCTAAAGTAGTGCACTATAAAGGGAACAGGGTGCTATGGGCTCTGGTCTAAAGTAGTGCACTATAAAGGGAACAGGGTGCTATGGGCTCTGGTCTAAAGTAGTGCACTATATAGGGAATAGGGTGCTATGGGTTCTGGTCTAAAGTAGTGCACTATATAGGGAATAGGGTGCTATGGGCTCTGGTCTAAAGTAGTGCACTATATAGGGAACAGGGTGCTATGGGCTCTGGTCTAAAGTAGTGCACTATATAGGGAACAGGGTGCTATGGGCTCTGGTCTAAAGTAGTGCACTATATAGGGAATAGGGTGCTATGGGCTCTGGTCTAAAGTAGTGCACTATAAAGGGAACAGGGTGCTATGGGCTCTGGTCTAAAGTAGTGCACTATATAGGGAATAGGGTGCTATGGGCTCTGGTCTAAAGTAGTGCACTATATAGGGAACAGGGTGGGATTTGGTACTAAAACACTACCGGTAACAATAGACACATCATTACTGTGTGTCTGTCTGACGCTGCTATTTTGGTGACTGGATTTATTATCGTTTTATGTATCTGGTGTTTGAGACTTTCCTATAGTACAGACCAGGGTCACACACGTCTCCATTAGTGTCATTAGGAATATGAGTCCCAAATGCCCTCCTAAGTCCCCTTTTTTAGTGCGCCACCCCTGTATGCGTTGCCTGTTCTACACTACCTACCTATCGCAGATCTATACCATTGTAGCACAGCTAGGTCCACAGGGCTCTGGTCAAAAATAGTGCACTATGTAGGGAATAGGGTGCTATGGGCTCTGGTCTAAAGTAGTGCACTATACAGGGAATAGGGTGCCATTCAGGATGAACTCTGTATGTAGACGGGGCTATACTACCCTACCTACCGTAGATCTGTACTATATAACACTCAAACAACAATGGCTGCTGCTATCATCTGGGTGAAGGAGATTGAGGACAACCATTGTAATTATAATCCTGTATATTTTCAGCGGGTTGCCGTTGGAAATCTTTTATCCTCAATTATTTTTTTTCCATTATTTGGAACAGGAAGGCTTTTAGGTTTCCACAGCGTCCTGTACCTGGCACTCAGAGGTGAGTCATGGTGTCTCAAATGCACAACACAGCTTGGGGTTAAGTCATCTCAGAGTCCAAAAATCAACCCTCCCCTCACCCCACCCCACCCCACCCCACCCACCCACCCACTCTCCTCAAAAAATAACATTATTTTTCTCTCTCTCTCTCTCTCTTGTTCTGGTCTAGAGCCATCTAGTCTCTCGTTCTGGTCTAGAGCCATCTAGTCTCTCGTTCTGGTCTAGAGCCATCTAGTCTCTTGTTCTGGTCTAGAGCCATCTAGTTTCGGTGTTGGGGTGTCTGCTTGCCGGGGCAGTAGATATGTGATTTCACTGCTCGTCCTCCCACTCCTTGGTCTATCATTTAATTTTTTCTCATTTAATTTTAAGCTTCTAGAGGCGAGCTGCTTTGTTCTGAGGGGGTATACCAAATGACACCCTATTCCCCCATCATAGGGAACTAGGGTACGTACCAGGGCCACTATACAGGGAATAGGGTTAATTTGGGATGCATTCAGTCTGTTTTTTTTCTCTGAGCAACAACAGATGTCTCGTTAGACAGAAAAAAAAAGTGACAGGAGGAGACAAGGCGAGGGCCCCCAGGACTCAGTAAATGTAATAATTAGTATCGCTATACTACTACAAAAGAATCAGGGTCTGGCTTCAGACGTCCTTTCAAGTCGAATGATAAAACCAATCATGTCTCATTTTCCATCGCCTCTTTGTTTCGTATCTCTCCCTCTGTCTCTTTCTCTGTCTCTTTTTCTCCATCTCTCTACCTCCATCTCTCCCTCTGTCTCTTTCTCTCCATCTCTCTCTATCCATCTCTCTCTATCCATCTCTCCCTCCATCTTTCTCTATCCATCTCTCTCTATCCATCTCTCCCTCCATCTCTCTCTATCCATCTCTCCCTCCATCTCTCTATCCATCTCTACCTCCATGTCTCTCTATCCATCTCTCCCTCCATCTCTCTCTATCCATCTCTCCCTCCATCTCTCTCTATCCATCTCTCCCTCCATCTCTCTCTATCCATCTCTCCCTCCATCTCTCTCTATCCATCTCTCGCTCTGGGAAGGAGTGGAGAGATTAACCTTAGTTCTGTCGATGGATGACGAGGCCTTTCCACAAGACTACATCAGCATCTTTATCACCAATATTTATCACCAGTAAAGGTTTAGGATCTTAATTTGACCAGTTTCTCACACAGGAAAATAATCTTGCAGCAACAATAATTATTGTGTGGAATAGAATTAATGGACATTTCTGTAGGAATTGAGGGATTTTTAGTTAGGTCAAGTCTGACATGTTTTTTTTTTGTAGAAATGACTTTAGAAGCCTTTTTAAACCTTGAATAAACTGCACGTTTACATTTCCTGCAACAGCAGGGTGATCAAATTAAGATCTGACATCTGTATACTGTTAATATAGAGGTGTAATGTTAAAATGTTTACATGAAAGATAATCAACATGACAAGTTAGATAGATGGATGGATGGATGGATGGATGGATGGATGGATGGATGGATGGATGGATGGATGGATGGATGGATGGATGGATGGATGGATGGATGGATGGATGGATAGATAGATAGATAGATAGATAGATAGATAGATAGATAGATAGATAGATAGATAGATAGATAGATAGATAGATAGATAGATAGATAGATAGATAGATAGATAGATAGAAAACGCCACAGACACAGCAACAACAACAACAACAACAACAACAAAGCACACAACAGGTATGGGGAGAGAAAGAGTGCAGTCTGCTGAGGAATGAGACTCAGCGGATGACGAGCAGAACACTGTCCCAAATGGTGCCCTATTCCCCTATGGACCCCGGTCAATAAGGGAGTAGCGTGCCATAGGGCCCTGGTCAAAAGTAGTGCACTGTATAGGGAATAGGGTGCCATAGGGCCCTGGTCAAAAGTAGTGCACTGTATAGGGAATAGGGTGCCATAGGGCCCTGGTCAAAAGTAGTGCACTGTATAGGGAATAGGGTGCCATAGGGCCCTGGTTTAAAGTAGTGCATTATATAGGGAATAGGGTGCCATAGGGCCCTGGTCTAAAGTAGTGCACTATATAGGGAATAGGGTGGCATAGGGCCCTGGTCAAAAGTAGTGCACTATATAGGGAGTAGGGTGCAATTTGAGACACACTCAATGACTATAGTCACCATGACCTTCAGATAGCCTGGGTTGATGGCTAATAGAGCCAAGGACACTTGCGTTGTGATGGCCTTGTTCCCTGCTGGTAGACAGGTTGCTCTACACCGTCTCCAGCTGGCCTCTTAATTACTGCTCTCCGCTACCAGTGAAGCTACAGAAACCTATTAGAAAACACATTCAATCCAACGTACCTGTCATGCCCTGATCTGTTTCACCCGTCTTTGTGCTTGTCTCCCCCCCCCCCCCCTCCCTCCAAGTGTCGCCCCATCTTCCACATTATCCCCTGGGTATTTACACCTGTATTTTCTGTTTGTGTGCTGCCAGTTTGTCTTGTTTTGTCAAGCTTACCAGCGTTTGTCCTGTCAGCTCCTGTTTTTCCCAGCCTGACCACTCTGCCTGCCCCTGACCCTGAACCCGCCCGCCTGACCACTCTGCCTGCCCCTGAGCCTGAACCCGCCCACCAGACCACTCTGCCTGCCCCTGACCCTGAACCCGCCCGCCTGACCACTCTGCCTGCCCCTGACCCTGAACCCGCCCACCAGACCACTCTGCCTGCCCCTGACCCTGAACCCGCCCGCCTGACCACTCTGCCTGCCCCTGACCCTGAACCCGCCCGCCTGACCACTCTGCTTGCCCCTGACTCTGAAACCGCCAGCCTGACCACTCTGCCTAACCCTGAGCCTGAACCCGCCCACCAGACCACTCTGCCTGCCCCTGACCCTGAACCCGCCCGCCTGACCACTCTGCCTGCCCCTGACCCTGAACCCGCCCACCAGACCACTCTGCCTGCCCCTGACCCTGAACCCGCCAGCCTGACCACTCTGACTGCCCCTGACCCTGAACCCTGAGCCTGACCACTCTCCCTGCCCCTGAGACTGAACCCGCCCGCCTGACTACTCTGCTTGCCCCTCACCCTGAAACCGCCAGCCTGACCACTCTGCCTGTCCTGACCCTGAACCCGCCCGCCTGACCACTCTGCCTGCCCCTGAGCCTGAACCCGCCCGCCTGACCACTCTGCCTGCCCCTGACCCTGAACCCGCCAGCCTGACCACTCTGCCTGCCCCCGACCCTGAACCCGCCAGCCTGACCACTCTGCCTGCCCCTGACCCTGAACCCGCCCGCCTGAGCACTCTGCCTGTCCTGACCCTGAACCCCCCTGCCTGTCCTGAGCCTGAACCCGCCCGCCTGACCACTCTGCCTGCCCCTGAGCCTGAACCCGCCCGCCTGACCACTCTGCCTGCCCCTGACCCTGAACCCGCCCGCCTGACCACTCTGCCTGCCCCTGAGCCTGAACCCGCCCGCCTGACCACTCTGCCTGCCCCTGACCCTGAACCCGCCCGCCTGACCACTCTGCCTGCCCCTGACCCTGAACCCGCCCACCTGACCACTCTGCCTGCCCCTGAGCCTGAACACTCTGCCTTACACTGAGCCTTCCTGCCCTCCTGTACCTTTGCCCCTATCTGTATTTCCGACCTCTGCCTGACCCTGAGCCTTCCTGCCGTCCTGTACCTTTGCCCCTATCTGGATTTCCGACCTCTGCCTGACCCTGAGCCTTCCTGCCGTCCTGTACCTTTGCCCCTATCTGGATTTCCGACCTCTGCCTGACCCTGATCCTTCCTGCCATCCTGTACCTTTGCCCCTGTTGCTGTAATAAACATTGTTACTTCGACAGGGTCTGAATCTGGGTCCTACCTTCCTCCTGATAGTATCAGTGAAGCTACATAAACCTATTAGAAAACACATTCAACTCAACGTATCAGTTCGGCAAAATTACTGTTGTTTGAAAATCACAAAAACGATCCCATTATAAATCACAATCTGGGTCAGGTTGGCATCATTTCAGCGCCTGTTCTATTACCAACATGACTAGCTAAATGATAAAATATGATCTTACAGGTCTAGGCTTTCACAATGTAATTCAGGGAAACAGATGGTAGATTTTGGGGGCATAGAAGGAGTCAATGAGTGCATTCAGGCTTGTGTGCATTCAGGCTTGTGTGTATTCGTGTACATTCAGGCTTTTGTGTATTCGAGTGCATTCAGGCTTGTGTGCATTCGTGTACATTCAAGCTTGTGTGCATTCAGGCTCATGTGCATTCAGGCGTGTGTGCATTCAGACTTGTGTGCATTCAGGCCCGTGTGCATTCAGGCTTGTGTGCATTCGTGCTTGTGTGCATTCAGGTTTGTGTGCATTCGGGCTTGTGTGAATTCAGGCTTGTGTGCATTCGTGTGCATTCAGGCTCATGTGAATTTGTGTGCATTCAGGCTCGTGTGTATTCAGGCTCGTGTGTATTCAGGCTTGTGTGTATTCAGGCTTGTGTGTATTCAGGCTCGTGAGTATTCAGGCTCGTGTGTATTCAGGCTCGTGTGTATTCAGGCTCGTGTGTATTCAGGCTCGTGTGTAATCAGGCTCGTGTGTAATCAGGCTCGTGTGTATTCAGGCTCGTGTGTAATCAGGCTCGTGTGTACTCAGGCTCATGTGTATTCAGGCTCGTGTGTATTCAGGCTCGTGTGTATTCAGGCTCGTGTGTATTCAGGCTCGTGTGTAATCAGGCTCGTGTGTAATCAGGCTCGTGTGTATTCAGGCTCGTGTGTAATCAGGCTCGTGTGTACTCAGGCTCATGTGTATTCAGGCTCGTGTGTATTCAGGCTCGTGTCTATTCAGGCTCGTGTGTATTCAGGCTCGTGTGTATTCAGGCTCGTGTGTATTCAGGCTCGTGTGTATTCAGGCTCGTGTGTATTCAGGCTCGTGTGTATTCAGGCTCGTGTGTATTCAGGCTCGTGTGTATTCAGGGTCGTGTGTATTCAGGCTCGTGTGTATTCAGGCTCGTGTGTATTCAGGCTCGTGTGTATTCAGGGTCGTGTGTATTCAGGCTCGTGTGTATTCAGGGTCGTGTGTATTCAGGCTCGTGTGTATTCAGGCTCGTGTGTATTCAGGGTCGTGTGTATTCAGGCTCGTGTGTATTCAGGCTCGTGTGTATTCAGGCTCGTGTGTATTCAGGCTCGTGTGTATTCAGGCTCGTGTGTATTCAGGCTCGTGTGTATTCAGGCTCGTGTGTATTCAGGCTCGTGTGTACTCAGGCTCGTGTGTATTCAGGGTCGTGTGTATTCAGGCTCGTGTGTATTCAGGGTCGTGTGTATTCAGGCTCGTGTGTATTCAGGCTCGTGTGTATTCAGGCTCGTGTGTATTCAGGGTCGTGTGTATTCAGGCTCGTGTGTATTCAGGCTCGTGTGTATTCAGGCTCGTGTGTATTCAGGCTCGTGTGTATTCAGGCTCGTGTGTATTCAGGCTCGTGTGTATTCAGGCTCGTGTGCATTCAGGCTCGTGTGTATTCAGGCTCGTGTGTATTCAGGCTCGTGTGTATTCAGGGTCGTGTGTATTCAGGCTCGTGTGTATTCAGGCTCGTGTGCCGCAGCACATTTTCTTCACAATAGGAAAACGTAGACTTGTTATTTTCAGAATAACCCAGAGTATGACACACGTCATCTGGTAACTAACTGTACATCAAACCTAGTGACCATAAATGATGCCGCTGTATATCACATTCGGTTTTTTGATATGGAAATGTGAAGTGAACGTTTGGATACATGTGTGGTTTGTCTGGTAATGACATCAAAGCTGTGCTTGTTATTATCATCCTCAACGTCTCATCTTTCAAAATACATAGAGTCCTCTTTCTTTTGAAGCATTTCCCCTCACTCGGACAACAAAAATATTTGGCCAATTATGAGGAAGGGATGAGGGCAACTTGTCACGCACGGTGCTCAGGTTCAGAACGGCTGTCAGTCAAAACCCATACAGAGCTATGAAGCGGAGAGCCTGAGGTCTGACGTCATGTATGTTACTGTACAGCCACCGTGTACCAATTTAGGCGTTTATCAGTGTCCCAAATCTGCTATTTTCAACCCGTATACATACGGGTAGAAGATTGAAAGGGTTACGCTACAGAATGAAACCTATAATAAAACATATTCAACCTTACCTTCAACCAAAATTAAAACTCACATTGAACTCCCTCCCTCATTGAAGAACCTCAACTAAAACACATTCAACCCAATGTTTAACAGGAACAGAAGCCTACTAAAAAACACATTCAACCCAATGTTTAACAGGAACAGAAGCCTACTAAAAAACACATTCAACCCAATGTTTAACAGGAACAGAAGCCTACTAAAAAACACATTCAACCCAATGTTTAACAACAACAGAAACATATTAAAAAACACATTCAACCCATTGTTTAACCGGAACAGAAACCTATTAGAAAACACATTCAACCCAATGTTTAACAGGAACAGAAGCCTACTAAAAAACACATTCAACCCAATGTTTAACAGGAACAGAAGCCTACTAAAAAACACATTCAACCCAATGTTTAACAACAACAGAAACATATTAAAAAACACATTCAACCCATTGTTTAACCGGAACAGAAACCTATTAGAAAACACATTCAACCCAATGTTTAACAGGAACAGAAGCCTACTAAAAAACACATTCAACCCAATGTTTAACAACAACAGAAACCTATTAAAAACACATTCAACCCATTGTTTAACCGGAACAGAAACCTATTAGAAAACACATTCAACCCAATGTTTAACCACAACAGAAACCTATTAGAAAACACATTCAACCCAATGTTTAACCGGAACAGAAACCTATTAGAAAACACATTCAACCCAATGTTTAACCACAACAGAAACCTATTAGAAAACACATTCAACCCAATGTTTAACCACAACAGAAACCTATTAGAAAACACATTCAACCCAATGTTTAACCACAACAGAAACCTATTAGAAAACACATTCAACCCAATGTTTAACCGGAACAGAAACATATTAGAAAACACATTCAACCCAATGTTTAACCACAACTGTCACGCCCTGACCAAAGAGAGCCTTTTTCTGTCTTTATTTGGTTTGGTCAGGGTGTGATTTGGGGTGGGCATTCTATGTGTTGTTTTCTATGATTTTGTGTTTCTATGTTTTGGCCGGGTATGGTTCTCAATCAGGGACAGCTGTCTATCGTTGTCTCTGATTGGGAACCATACTCAGGTAGCCCTTTTCCCTCCTTTCGTTGTGGGTAGTTGTCTTTGTTTGTGGCACTATAGCCCTGAAGCTTCACAGTCGTTTTGTAGGGTTTATTGTTTTGTTGACGTCATTTTAAATAAAGGAAAAATGTACGCTCACCACGCTGCACTTTGGTCCAGTTCTTTTGACGGCCGTGACAACAACAGAAACCTATTAGAAAACACATTCAACCCAATGTTTAACCGGAACAGAAACCTATTAGAAAACACATTCAACCCAATGTTTAACCGGAACAGAAACCTATTAGAAAACACATTCAACCCAATGTTTAACCACAACAGAAACTTATTAGAAAACACATTCAACCCAATGTTTAACCGGAACAGAAACCTATTAGAAAACACATTCAACCCAATGTTTAACCACAACAGAAACCTATTAAAAAACACATTCAACCCAATGTTTAACCACAACAGAAACCTATTAAAAAACACATTCAACCCAATGTTTAACCGGAACAGAAACCTATTAGAAAACACATTCAACCCAATGTTTAACCGGAACAGAAACATATTAGAAAACACATTCAACCCAATGTTTAACCACAACAGAAACCTATTAAAAAACACATTCAACCCAATGTTTAACCGGAACAGAAACCTATTAGAAAACACATTCAACCCAATGTTTAACCACAACAGAAACCTATTAGAAAACACATTCAACCCAATGTTTAACATTCCTCTAAATTACTATAATTAATATTTGTGCTATTGTCCAGTATTTTAGTTTTAGTTTCCTTTTTTATTTAATTTTTAAATGCATTTGTCATGTTGTTTTTTGTTTTCTCTTGCACTGAAAATAAATGAACTGTACTAATGAACTCCTCTAAAATATCTGAAAATAATATTCCAAAACAACATTTCTGTTTTACGTTTGACTTCAGGACTAACATTAGACCCAATAACACTTAGGGTGCTTCTCAAATGGCATCCTATTCTCCGGATAGTGCACTACTTTTGACCAGGGCCCTATGGGGGTAATAGTGCACTACTTTTGACCAGGGCCCTATGGGGGTAATAGTGCACTACTTTTGACCAGGGCCCTATGGGGTAATAGTGCACTATAGGAAAGAGGGTACCAATTGGGACGCAGGCCTGAACTGAAATGAACTCCATCTGTTTTTCACTGAGTATGTCAGTGATCCAGTTTGGGAACATTGTGGACCAATAACAATATAGCTGACTACAGCAGCAGTCTAATATGTTGTGTGCACAGTCAGACACCGGTTATTTCCCTGCTGAGTGCCTCCACAACGTCCCCTCTACCTATCCCTCAACGCATGGAGCAATTTCCAGTGGAAAACTGATCAAATACAGCCCTCTAAACCTGAGGTGTGATCGCATGTCCACATAACTAGAGACGAAGACTGTAGGTACCCTGAACCTCTACTGAACTGGCATAACTAGAGAAGAAGACTGTAGGTACCATGAACCTCTACTGAACTGACATGAAGAGAAGAAGACTGTTGGTACCATGAACCTCTACTGAACTGACATGTAGAGAAGAAGACTGTAGGTACCATGAACCTCTACTGAACTGACATAACTAGAGAAGAAGACTGTAGGTACCATGAACCTCTACTGAACTGACATGAAGAGAAGAAGACTGTAGGTACCATGAACCTCTACTGAACTGACATAACTAGAGAAGAAGATTGTAGGTACCATGAACCTCTACTGAACTGACATGAAGAGAAGAAGACTGTAGGTACCATGAACCTCTACTGAACTGACATAACTAGAGAAGAAGACTGTAGGTACCATGAACCTCTACTGAACTGACATGAAGAGAAGAAGACTGTAGGTACCATGAACCTCTACTGAACTGACATAACTAGAGAAGAAGATTGTAGGTACCATGAACCTCTACTGAACTGACATGAAGAGAAGAAGACTGTAGGTACCATGAACCTCTACTGAACTGACATAACTAGAGAAGAAGACTGTAGGTACCATGAACCTCTACTGAACTGACATGAAGAGAAGAAGACTGTAGGTACCATGAACCTCTACTGAACTGACATAACTAGAGAAGAAGACTGTAGGTACCATGAACCTCTACTGAACTGACATAACTAGAGAAGAAGACTGTAGGTACCATGAACCTCTACTGAACTAATCTTATCTGAACATTTAAACTTTTGTATATTTGATGCTCGGTGGTGTAGCTTTCAGATAAAGAGAGAGAGAGAGGGGGAGAGAGAGGGAGAGAGAGAGCGACAGAGAGAGAGAGAGAGGGAGGGAGAGAGAGAGAGAGAGAACACACCAGATTACACAGCAGCTATAACCATTACAGAGGATATTAGAATTTACAGTGGCCAGGAAGGTTTGGGAGGGGGAGTAGAAACAGGACAGCCAGAGGAGAGAGGAGAGATAATGAAGAATAGCAAAAACAAACTGAAAGAGCAGAGATAATGAAGGATAGCAGAAACAAACAGCTAGAGGAGAGATAATGAAGGATAGTAGAAACAAACTGCCATATGAGAGATAATGAAGGATACCAGAAAAAAACTGTTGGAGATTCTCTGATCCATCTCTACACAGACGACACCATTCTGTATACTTCTGGCCCTTCTTTGGACACTGTGTTAACTAACCTCCAGACGAGCTTCAATGCCATACAACTCTCCTTCTGTGGCCTCCAACTGCTCTTAAATGCAAGTAAAACTAAATGCATGCTCTTCAACCGATCGATGCCTGCCCGATCAGCATCACTACTCTGGACGGTTCTGACTTAGAATATGTGGACAACTATAAATACCTAGGTGTCTGGTTAGACTGTAAACTCTCCTTCCAGAGTCACATTAAGCATCTCCAATCCAAAATGTAATCTAGAATCGGCTTCCTATTTCTCAACAAAGCATCCTTCACTCATGCTGCCAAACATAGCCTCGTAAAACTGACTATCCTACCGATCCTCGACTTCGGCGATGTCATTTGCAAAATAGCCGCCAACACTCTACTCAGAAAATTGGATGCAGTCTATCACAGAGACATCCGTTTTGTCACCAAAGCCCCATATACTACCCACCATGTCACGCCCTGGCCATAGAGAGGCGTTTATTCTCTATTTTGGTTAGGCCAGGGTGTGATTAGGGTGGGCATTCTATGTTCCTTTTTCTATGTTTTTGTATTTCTTTGTTTTTGGCTGGGTGTGGTTCTCAATCAGGGACAGCTGTTTATCGTTGTCTCTGATTGGGAACCATACTTAGGTAGCTCTTGCCCACATGGGTTTTGTGGGTAGTTGCTTTCTGTTTTGTGTTTTGCACCTGATAGAGCCGTTTCGGTTGTTCTTTGTGTTACTTTGTATTTAGTGTTCAGTTCTATTTAATAAATGACGAACACGTACAACGCTGCGCTTTGGTCCTCACCTTCTTCAACCAACGGCCGTGACACACCACTCCGACCTGTACGTTCTCGTTGGCTCGTCCTCGCTACATATCTGTCGCCAAACCCACTGGCTTCTAGGTCATCTATAAGTCTTTGCTAGTTAAAGCCCCGCCTTATCTCAGCTCACTGGTCACTATAGCAGCACCCATCCGTAGCATGCGCTCCAGCAGGTATATCTCACTGTTGACCCCCAAAACCAATTCCTCATTTGGCCGCCTTTCCTTCCAGTTCTCTGCTGCCAATGACTGGAACGAACTGCAAAAGTCACGGAAGCTGGAGACTGATATCTCCCTCACTAACTTTAAGCATCAGCTGTCAGAGCAGCTTACAGATCATTGCACCTGTACACAGCCCATCTGAAATTAGCCCACCCAACTACCTCATCCCCATATTGTTCTTTATTTTGCTCCTTTGCACCCCAGTATCTCTACTTGCACACTCATCTTCTGCACATCTGTCACTCCAGTGTTTAATTGCTAAATTATAAATATTTAGCCACTTTTGCGCCTATTATCGCCTTACCGCCCTAATCTTACTTCATTTGCACACACTGTATGTAGACTTTTCTATTGTGTTATTAACTGTATGTTTGTTTATCCCATGTGTAACTCTGTGTTGTTGTTTGTGTCGCATTGCTCTGCTTTATCTTGTACAGGTCACAGTTGTAAATGAGAACTTGTTCTCAACTAGCCTACCTGGTTAAATAAAGGTTAAGAGGAGAGAGGATAGATAATAGGATAGCAGAAACAAACTGCCAGAGGAGAGATAATAGGATAGTAGAAACAAACTGCCAGAGGAGAGATAATAGGATAGTAGAAACAAACTGCCAGAGGAGAGATAATAGGATAGTAGAAACAAACTGCCAGAGGAGAGATAATAGGATAGTAGAAACAAACTGCCAGAGGAGAGATAATAGGAAATTAGAAACAAACTGCCAGAGGAGAGATAATGAAGGATAGCAGAAACAAACTGCCAGAGGAGAAATAATAGGATAGCAGAAACAAACTGCCAGAGGAGAGATAATAGGATAGTAGAAACAAACTGCCAGAGGAGAGATAATAGGATAGTAGAAACAAACTGCCAGAGGAGAGATAATAGGATAGTAGAAACAAACTGCCAGAGGAGAGATAATGAAGAAAAATAGAAACAAACTGCCAGAGGAGAGATAATGAAGGATAGTAGAAACAAACTGCCAGAGGAGAGATAATGAAGAATAATAGAAACAAAATGCCAGAGGAGAGATAATGAAGGATAGCAGAAACAAACTGCCAGAGTAGAGATAATGAAGGATAATAGAAACAAACTGCCAGAGGAGAGATAATGATGGATAGTAGAAACAAACTGCCACAGGAAAGATAATGAAGGATAGCAGAAACAAACTGCCAGAGGAGAGATAATGAAGCATAGCAGAAACAAACTGCCAGAGGAGAGATAATAGGATAGTATAAACAAACTGCCAGAGGAGAGATAATGAAGGATAGCAGAAACAAACTGCCAGAGGAGAGATAATGAAGGATAGCAGAAACAAACTGCCAGAGGAGAGATAATAGGATAGTAGAAACAAACTGCCAGAGGAGAGATAATAGGATAGTAGAAACAAACTGCCAGAGGAGAGATAATAGGATAGTAGAAACAAACTGCCAGAGGAGAGATAATAGGATAGTAGAAACAAACTGCCAGAGGAGAGATAATGAAGGATAGTAGAAACAAACTGCCAGATGAGAGATAATGATGGATAGCAGAAACAAACTGCCACAGGAAAGATAATGAAGGATAGCAGAAACTGACAGAGGAGAGATAATGAAGAGGAGTAGAAACAAACTTCCAGAGGAGAGATAAGGATGGATAGTAGAAACAAACTGACAGAGGAGAGATAATAGGTTAGTAGAAACAAACTTCCAGAGGAGAGATAATAGGATAGTAGAAACCAATTGCCAGAGGAGAGATAATGATGGATAGCAGAAACAAACTGTCAGAGGAGAGATAATGAAGATTAGTAGAAACAAACTTCCAGAGGAGAGATAATGACGGATAGTAGGGATCAAACTGCCAGAGCAGAGATAATAGGATAGTAGAAACAAACTGCCAGAGGAGAGATAATGATGGTTAGTAGAAGCAAACTGCCAGAGGAGAGATAATAGGATAGTAGAAACAAACTGCCAGAGGTGAGATAATGAAGAATAGTAGAAACAAATTGCCAGAGGAGAGATAATGATGGATAGCAGAAACAAACTGCCAGAGGAGAGATAATGATGGATAGTAGAAACAAACTGCCAGAGGAAAGATAATGATGGATAGTAGAAACAAACTGCCAGAGCAGAGATAATAGGATAGTAGAAACAAATTGCCAGAGGAGAGATAATGATGGAAAGTAGAAACAAACTGCCAGCGGAGAGATAATGAAGGATAGTAGAAACAAACTGCCAGATGAGAGATAATAGGATAGTAGAAACAAACTGCCAGAGGAGAGAAATTGAAGGATACCAGAAACAAGCTGTCAGAGGAGAGATAATAGGATAGTAGAAACAAACTGCCAGAGGAGAGATAATGAAGGATAGCAGAAACAAACTGCCAGAGGAGAGATAATGAAGGATAGCAGAAACAAACTGCCAGAGGAGAGATAATAGGATAGTAGAAACAAACTGCCAGAGGAGAGATAATAGGATAGTAGAAACAAACTGCCAGAGGAGAGATAATAGGATAGTAGAAACAAATTGCCAGAGGAGAGATAATAGGATAGTAGAAACAAACTGCCAGAGGAGAGATAATGAAGGATAGTAGAAACAAACTGCCAGAGGAGAGATAATGATGGATAGCAGAAACAAACTGCCACAGGAAAGATAATGAAGGATAGCAGAAACTGACAGAGGAGAGATAATGAAGAGGAGTAGAAACAAACTTCCAGAGGAGAGATAAGGATGGATAGTAGAAACAAACTGACAGAGGAGAGATAATAGGATAGTAGAAACAAACTTCCAGAGGAGA